>NC_056725.1:1878802813-1878917813 GCF_019279795.1 Protopterus annectens | reverse complement strand
ATATATGCTCTATTTTTCCTCAATTTTGTCAGTCCATTCAATTTGAGCACTTGATGTTTCATACATTTGGTGCTTTTGATGAAGATTGGCTTAGTAGCCAGTGCTAATGGCTATCCAAACACAGTTTTCCATTAACATGAGCATGAGGATGGATATACCATAACATTATAACAACTTTTCAATTCCATGTATGCACCTCTTTGGGGTGTCTAGCCTTACATTCAGGAATGACTTTGTTAGTATATACAGTACCCTTTGCATTTTGGTATGAAAAAATGAAAAAATGAAGATGTTTCAAACTTATTAATATTCATGAGCTAATGATTGTGATTGGCTCTGGATAAGTACTTAAAAGATGATTAAAATGGAACTTGACTACATTGTGTTACACTGAAGAAGGCTGTTTGCCGAAACTAGTCTGTTATAGACACAAGTATTTAATAAATTTATTGAACTCTGTGCTGCTTTGCTGGTCTATTTGGTCTAGTTAGACAAATATGCCACAAGCTGAAAGAAAAGTCGAAACACTCATATGAGTCACATTAGCAGATTGAACACTTCTGGCCAAATGGGATATGACATGGCATAATTACAAGCTCTATGGAGGGGAGAAACTACACAATTGTCTTAGAGCACTGAGAAATAAATATCAAGTTGAAATTGCATATCAAAACAAACTGAAGAACATTAATCTGGCATGCCCAGTTATATTTTGGAACAGAACTAATGATAACACTGACATGTAAAGATACAAGCTACATTTTATTTTATTTTATTTTACATTTGTTTACCGGGTTAGTCTAACTGGATACATATCCATTTTCAGCAGAGACCCGGGGAGAAAAGCTCCACAATGAAAACAACACAAAGTTTTACATCAAGGTAAATTCTTAATAACAAAATATAGAGAGACATAAAATATACATACAGATACATTTGTCAGTTCCATGGTATGTAAGTAACAGAAATATTTAAGAGACTTTTTGGATTAGTCAGGATTTGAACAAGGACATAGCCAATGAGCCTTGAAGAAAAGCTTAAGATTAGTTTTGAAATGACTAGGAGAGGTAATGTCTTAGGTTGTTAGGAAGGGAATTCCATAGCTTTCCTATAGAGTTGGCATAAAGAGCATCACCTCCCGAATTATTAGATTTCGTGGTTTGTACCAGGACACTATTTGAAGATCGAAGGCAGTTGAGATTGGAGTAGGGGGTCAAGAGTTTATTCAGTGAAGGGGTTTTGTCCGGTTCCTTAATTATTTTAAATGCTTCAGTAAGTTGGGTGAGTTTGAGAAGATTAGGCAATTCTAACCAGTCAAGTTTTTTTTAGGTTAAGGCAGTGATGAGTACGATAAGGTACTCCTGTTACAAACTTGGCAATATGGTTATAGGCAACAGAGAGTTTCTTTAGCTCAGTTTTATTGAGGAAGGATAGTATCGGAGAGGCATACAGTAAAGTGGAGAGAAGGTGTGTACGTGCAATGGTTAGTTTGGTGTTAGGAGTGAGAAAGTTCTTAATTCTGTACATGGAACCCAATTTCTTGTTTACTGACTTAATGGTTTGACAAATGTGTATATCAAATTTGAGCTTGTGATCAATAGTAACACCTAGAAGTTTGGTGTGAGAGACAGGCTCTATGATGGTGCCATTAGTGGATTGAACGTGAAAGGTCCTATTATTGGAATGTAGAGGGTGTTGCCCTAAGGGAGTAGATAAGGAGGGGAAAATTAGTAGTAATTTAGTTTTTGTTGGATTTAGGATGAGTTTCCGTTCAGAGAACCATTTTTCAACTGCAGCAAAGCAGTTTTGGGTGACTAATTGGAGATTATGGAGAGAGACATCGGAACAAATCAGGGTAGAGTCATCTGCATATTGAATGCAGGTGGCTTTGGGGATGACTGAATGGAGATCATTTATGAATACGGAGAAAAGAAGGGTACCAAGTATTGAGCCGTGTGGGACTCCAACGGTGTTTGGTAGCAAGTGAGATAGCTTGCTTTGCCACTGGACTGCTTGTTGTCTCCCAGAAAGGTAAGCTTTAAACCAGTTTAAGGCTAAGTTATCAAGGTGAAGGTTTTCGAGGGTGTCGAGCAATAGTTGGTGATTGACCATGTCAAAGGCTTTTGACAAGTCAAGAAAGAGAGCTGAAGTAATTAATTTGTTGTTGCAGTTGCTGTTAACAGAGTCAACAAAGGAGAGTAGAGCAGTGGTTGTACTATGATGGGGGCAAAAACCATGTTGAGTTTTGGACAAGAGATTGTTTAGGGTGAGATATTGTAGGAGTTGCTTGTGAGCACACCTCTCCATAATTTTAGCTATTGGAGACAATATTGCTATAGGTCTATAGTTCGATGTTTCCGTGGAAGAGCCTCCCTTATGAAGTGGGATGACGTATGATATTTTCCAAATAGAGGGGATGGTTGCCTCTGTTAAAGTTCTGTTAATCAAGATTGAGACCGGATAGGCAATAACATCTACATTCTTTCTTATTTAATTAAACACTCTTTGTATAGCATAGATGACTTAAATGAAGACAAACTCTTTATTTACATTGTATGTGTAACCACAAGATCTATCACAATTTTTGTTTGCATTTGCCTTTTGGCCAGTGAAATCACTGAAAAGATTCCTTGATCCAGTTAATTCCTTCTGATTAATAAACTCAAATAAGTAAATAGCAAATAATGGATGGCACAGTGGTGCAGTGGTGGTGTTCTCACTTCACAGCAAGAGGTTCTCTGGTTTTATTCTTGGCTGGAGTGCCCTTTGTGTGGACTCTGCATGTCCTCCCTGCATTTGTGTGGGTTTTCTCTGGTTACTGTGGTTTCTTCCCACATTACAAAGACATGTGTCTGGATCATTTCTCCTCAGGCCTCCGCTGAAAATTGTCTTAGTTCCAAGTCGGGACTTTCCCAGTAAACAAATGTTAAATAAATAAATAAATAATACATAATAAATGTAACAGGTAAGCACAAATTAGGCAATACAGATACTCTTTTTTTTCCCCGCAAATCAGGAGACTGAGTTTTTTTTCTGAAATATTTTATTAAGATTTTGAAAAAAAAAGCAAAAATATTACAAAAATAAACTTTAAAATACAATACAATGTTAAAATATGATGAATCATAGTTTTAAAGAACAAATACATTTATAACTGTTTACAATATTTACAAGAGCCTGAGACCATGAAAATAATGGTTAAAACAATGGAAGGTTCAAAAAAGTGCAAATAATTAAGCAGATGAAGATGACAATTCAATAAGGACCAGAAGTTACTTCCAAGGATTATTCCATAACTTGTTTGGATAAATTCTTGTTTCTTTTACTTTGACTTCTTGAATTGCAACTTCCTTTAGAAAAATAAGAAAGTCTTCAGATTTTGTTTTTGAAGAAGATTTCCAATTCCTAGTAATATTTTTCCTGACCACTACAAGTATAGTCCAAGTTAAATAAGAAAAATCTTTCTTTTGTTTATTTATTCCAAGAATATTAAACAGAACCATTTATGTTGTCAAAATAAACATATAATTCCATAATGTTTTAAAAAAAATATTGTATTTTACCAAAAATCTTGTACCATATGACAATCAAAAAACAGATGTGAATGGTTAGGTTTAATTTGCTTATTACATTTCCAACACATAAAGAATTTTTTTTACCTTAAATTTTATTTCAATGGTATTTATTATTTATTTATTTATTTATTTTATTTTACATTTGTTAACTGGCATAGTCCAACTGGATACATGTCCTTTGCCTTAGTTTTTATTGCATGATTTTCATGGACTGAAAAAAGCTTGGATTACACACCCCAAATGTAGCCCTAAGCGTTTAATTTAAGAAATTATGACAGTCTTGGTGTGTAACATCACTAACTCTGCCTACTTAGGGCATACCAAAAAAATATCTGGCATACACAACAAGTCTATGTGATGCTGCAAGATGGTGTGCTCCATTTCACCTTTCAAACCTGCCATAGGTGAGGACACGATGTAAACATGGTGGAGTAGGTAGTTGATGGTCAGCTGGGGGGGGGCACAGACATGGAGGGAAAAAGTCTGTCCTTCATAGACACTTCATTGTTTCAGATTAGATACCAACTTTGCAAGACCAAATGTCATGGCTCCTTCTTCAACACTAACTTCCTGCCTGCATTCATCATTATAATAAGCTCATCCATTAATGAGCTGTTAAGTATTCTGATTAACACCAATTTCAGTGAATGCAAAGTGTCTCAGTTATGAATTGGAGTCAGTTCCCATACTCAAAGCAGGTGACTTGTTCCTGGTAGACAATTACTGCTTTGTTAGTATTTGAATTATGGTCATTAGGTACTCAGTGTAGAGATATGCAAGCAGCTAACTCACAACTCTCACTGCATTGTATAACATCACTTATAGGGTACATGCAACATGGACTTGGACTGGACCATGCTGTGAAAACAGCAGTCAGTATTTTAATAAATGTTGCTTTGCACAGTGCCAAAGATTATATTGTCACTGCTAAGTAATTTTAGTAGGACCTTCAACACTATGATCACCCTGTCTATACCCCATCCAGAGGACATGGGTATAAATATCACATCCTGCACCTGTTTTCAGGACTACTTATTTAATTGTTGCGGAAAGATCACCTCTTATTAAAAAAGCTGTTCTGAACCATAGCTAATTAACTCCAGAGTTGTTCAGATGCTTGAGGTATCTAGCTTTGGGTTCATGTTATTTTAAGTATTTTAAAGGAAATTAAATTATAATACTGAATGTATACTAGTTCTTTTTGCTAAATAGTCCATTCTGCAGTTCTTGATAAATCCACCACTTCCGTTTCAAAAGGTAGAAGCTGGATAAAAGCACCTGTCAAGTTATCTGTATGAAAATAGTCTGCAAATAAATCATAAGAAAACTAAAGTAATGTTTATTTTGTATACATAAATTAAATCTGCCAATCTGAGAATAAATGCAGGCCATTGCAAGGACAGGTGGCACTATAGTGTGTAGATAAATTAAAATATCTTACCAAGCAAGTGCACCAAAGATTATATATTGATTTAAGTTCCGTATTTTAAAACTGTATCTTTCCTTCCTAAACTGGGACCATGGACCTAACTTTAACACCAACCAAAGCAATAAAATCATGTGACATGGTACTAGTGGGGCAAGAAGAAAAGATGTTCATCATTACATCACTGCTGCAATAACCTTAAGCAATATGAGACATCATACCAAGTATCAGAACATGCCAGACAACTTTCATGAGTGTTGACTCCTTCCACATGCTATAGCCACTGATATGCTTGAGGAATACACAGAAAACCAGTGGCTAGGGTGCCAAAGAATGCCCTGTGGGTTTTAATAGATTGACGGTTGGCTGGCTGGTCTTCAATGCTGGGCAGATAAGTTCCCCACTGAGGTCTACCTTCTACATATAATTTTAAAAAAGTGTTTCTTGTTTTTTAGGATATTTGATTTTAAGGCATTTTTGCTTGTTGAAATACTTCACATTAGAAAACTTTACTTAGGGTGTTAATTTTATTGGTGGAATTTCGTCTAAAACAAACTATATTTTTGTTCAGAAGGTATACTTTAATGGACAGAGTGATCTTATGTTTGACCCTTCTGAGCTCCACTGACCACTTATCAGATACTATATTCAGCTGTAAGATGGCCCTGAGTCCTTTGGGGTTTAAAAGGATAAACCAAGCAGTGTTTCAGGTAGATGAGGTCCCAAACAGACCAAAAAATCACAAAGTATAAGAACAAAAGTCCAGGACCAAACAAGGCTTCCAAATTGTCCAAACTTTAATAAATAAACTTAAAAACAGGCAAGCGCTTTCATGCCTCACAATAGGCACTTCATCAGACAATCTTCAGGAGATCACATGCATTTTAAATAACAGCATCAATTAATCAGTGATGTAATTTGTGATCTTTAAGCAAAGGTTTTAAGAGTACAAAACCATTTAGCCCAGGATGTTTATGTGCCTGCAACTGCATTATCCATCTAGCCTCAGCTTTTTCAACATTGTTGTTCAGATCACCCCCATGTTTATCAATATAAATGCACTACAAAACCATAAAATAAAAAGTGGGTAGAGACATGCTTATACAAAGCACTAGTAGGATCTTTATGTTTAATATAGCCAACATGTTCAAGTAAACGCTCACGTGAAAAGTGCATGTGATCTCCTGTAAGATTATCTGATGAAGTGCCTATTGTGAGGCATGAAAGCACTTACCTGTTTTTAAGCTTATTTATTAAAGTTTGGACATTTTAGAAGCCGTGTTTGGTCCTGGATTTTGTACTTGTCCTCTGAGGTTTCTATAACTTTTTTGTGAATTTTAGTAATGTTTGTTTTTAGGAAAAGTATGCTGCTTATGCATTACTTTGTTGTGAGGGGCTTGGACGAGTGTGTTTGTTGCTTGTGAACGAATATATTTACCTCAGCAATTACCTTTTTAGTCTGGAGGTTTCACTGATTCTTCTTGGTTCTTATATCTGAATAAGAGTCTTCATTCACAGCTATAGCATGGACCTAAGTCCTACTAACCATTTCACTTTTTTCCCAAGTTGCAAGAAGAAAAAAAACTTGTCTGGGAAGCCTTCAGTCTTCAAGCCAGCTTCCTTCTTGCCTCAGGCACTTACAGGTGGCTATGCTGTGGCCATCAGTTGTTCCACAGACTGCTCATTTACTAGTCCTGCTGATGTTGCTCAGGCATATCTTCTGTAGCTGTACAGTCTCCTTTAGCAAGGAAGGGAGAAACACTCTAGCAGGCTTTGGCGAAGGTACCAGGAGATACTCCTTTGCTAACCAACACAGAGAGGCCACTCCCTTTAGGTAGGGATTATCCACCCAGCTGTTTTATTTTATGCAGTGGTTTCCTAGAAAAAGAAAGCACAAGTCCAAACATTTTTCCTTATCTAGAACAGTTAGCTGGCTGGGTTTGGCACAGGGATTGTAGATAGCAGTATAGTCCTTGAATGATGGTTATCCTCCTCAGAAGAGGAAGAGCATTTGTTTTCTATCAGATTCTGATTCACAGTATGAGGGAAAGCAATTGGACTAGGACAGTATATCTCATATTCCCCTTCACTACAGGGTGGAGATTCTGTAGAGATCATTTTCTCACATTCTTCTCCTGTGGAATGGTCCTTTTCAAATACTATTGCCAATGTGATGACCTTTATCAGTGGGAACAAACAAACACGTTTGAATCTCAACAATGATATCATTACAGATGAGTTTTCCTCAACTTGCACCTGTTTCTCCTGTTTGGTCATTTAGGCATTAAGCGGATTCCTTTTTGATTGCATGTACTTTTTCTGACAGTCATCCATCTGCTCCTAGAAAGTCTGATAAGTTGTACAAAGTGCCCCAGTACCATATGTTTCTTTTTTCTAACCCCACAGTAAATCCAGCAGTAACATCCTTGTCAAGATCAGCTGCTTCCAATCTTCTTTCAGCTGCTAACCTTATTGCTTCTGACAAGCTAGGAAAAGTTTTGGATAAGTCTGGTAAAGAAATGCATCCTTCTTCTTCCACACTGACCTTCCACTTTTTAAATTATCAGGCTCGCATATGTAAGTTCTTGCTGGCTTCTTATGACAATTGAATGAATTTAATTACTGACTTCCATTGTTCAGATACTAAAACTTGTATGTGCTCAGTGGTATGTGCTGTGTCTCATGTAATCAAGCATACTTTGAAATGTTCTTATGTCACTGCTGATAGTTTTTTCCAGGGCTGATGTCACTGACTCGGTTTGAGAACCTTTGCTTGGTTACAGCCTTAATATTTGCCAGAACATGTTAAAACTGAAGTTTTAAATATTGCTGTGGATAAAGAAGTGTTAAGTGTTCCTTCCTCTGTGCAAGTATTTAAGGGTTTTGATGGATGGGGATGTTAATGAAGGGGGTTGCCCAGATTTTTAACCTTCCTTCCCAAAATATAACAAAAGTTCTTCCTTTTTGTTCAGGTTTCTATCTCTCTCTCTCTTTGTTTTTTTAAATCAAACAAGAAAAAATGCAAACTTAAAGCAATCAAAAAAAAAAGAAAAAAGAAACTAGTAACAAACATAAAGTCAAGAGCTATATACAATATGCACATTGCTCAGCACACTTGGCACACAACATATCACCAATCAGTCACTTGAATTATAACCACATTTATCAAATAAACATGTATCCCACTACAGAGGTAAATTATTTGTATAGTTAGCACTACTGAAGTAATATGTTATTCTTCCCAGATATATCAAAAACAAATTATGCATCTCTTCCTGGGAAAATGGCTTTCATGGCTTCCACTTCTAAGCACGTAACAACTAAATCACAGTGGCCAAGTCCCATAAAATGTCTGAATCCTTAAGGATTCTTGGATAACAGTCCAAATAACCATAACTTCCAAATACTTTGAAATTGAAAACCAAAAATTTCTCTTAACAGTTGGGATAAATATGTCCTGTAACCCCTAAACTTGGGGGATCCCCTAAATGTATACATTATCAGCCCTGGCCATATCGTACGTCTAACAATTACTATCTCATTTGAGTCCCATTTATAAAAGTCTAACGCGGTAAGGTACCCCTTGACAAAAAGTAAATCGCTTAGTCCCTATGTTTTTGCCACTTATCTAATTTTGAAAATGCCTTCCAAGCTTGAGTCCATTCCCTGGGCAATAACAAGATCTTCACCTGCTTACTCCATCTCATGTGGAGCTGCCTAGAGTAGCATTTGCTTTAGGTTCCCACATGTCCCTGTACGTCATGCCTGCCCTTTGTTTAATTACTTTGCACTATTTATTCCAAGGTAATGAACGGCCACCCCAAACGAGTCACAAACTTGGGTTTCACATTTCTTTTTTAATTGCATGAATGGGAACTAATCTAGGTCCTACAGACTAAATTCATTTTTATAATTTCAGAAAGTTATGTACTGGCCCTACTTTGGGAGACACCAGATGATCCTATTCCCAATTCCGTTTCATTTGTCAAAAATCTCTTATTGGTTTCCCAATGCAATCTAGTACAGCTAGGTAATGCCATACATGATTAGTTGGGTCACTACACCATTTACACCTCCAAACTAAAATCATTCCTTATATACAGTCACTATCCTATCTACCATATCTATCCTATCCTTTCAGACCTGAGAATTCTCCAAATAAGTAGAATATTGCAAGAAT
Source organism: Protopterus annectens (assembly GCF_019279795.1). Classification (NCBI taxonomy): domain Eukaryota; kingdom Metazoa; phylum Chordata; order Ceratodontiformes; family Protopteridae; genus Protopterus; species Protopterus annectens. Next base: position 1,878,908,632 of record NC_056725.1, on the reverse strand, counting down.
TTTCACCAATAACCCCCTCTCTGGTATATTATTGGAAGGTAGGATGCAATCATCAGTGAACAAATGAAAAGTATTAGTAATCTCTTTTTCATGGTGAAGCTTGCCCAGTATAGAACTAATCAGTCTTGCTAATTCCTCCATGACAAGCAGAAAAAGGGCAGAGGAAGTCAGGAAACCTTGTCTAGTGCTCCTAGGAAGATTCTGCCAACTAGGCTTACCCAACCCAAAAGAGCATCTCTAAAGCCTGTCAGCACTTTATCTGCTCTGTATGTCAGAATCTTGGCAAGGATTTTTAAGTCCATGTTAATCAGAGAGATGCGTTCACATTACTTTACTCCTGAGAACTTATCCAGATTTTTTTGTGTAAACGTAATCATGACCTAATTAAGTTCTGGACTTTCTTCCTTGGATAAAGTTGGAAACCATTTCATATATCTTACAGAGAAACACCCCTCGCTATTTATAGAGTTCCACTGGGAACCCAGCTGTGCCTTCTGCTTCATGAGGTTTTAAGACCTGTGCAATTAACTCTATTTCTTTATAGTAGACTTTCTTATCTAACATTGTCACATCCTGAGGGAGGAAAGTATTAGTCTCTGAATATAACCAATCCCAATAAACCAAAACTATAGCTGAATCACATAAATGTGCACAATACTCCCAAAAGAGTTCTCTAATTTGTTCATCCCTATTAATTACCTCTCTTGTCAGATACGTTATCCACATCAGTGGTGCATTAACAATATTTTGAATAAAAAACATGCCATACATTTGGGGTACCCATCTCTCTTAAGATCCACCTCTGCTTTCAAGATCTGTAACATTTTGTGGTATGAAATCAGTAGTGACGCAATGTCCTTTAGGTGGGGAGTATGTGGATTAGTTATCATAGCCTGCTGTATATATTTCAACTTTTTATGAATTTGATCAAGTTTGTTCTTTGACTTAGTCTTAAGAAATTCCTCTCATTCCATAAGGTCACTCTATAGTGCTGCTTTACACCCTTCTCACCACCCCAGGGAGAGTGACTGAAAACTTGAGTCATTCCTGTCTACTACATCTGTTATAACTTGTTGCAAGACAAACCTGCTTTAAGGACTGTTCCATACATTGCTAGCCCACCTCTGTCTTTTCCAGCTACCTGCCCTCCCTGAAAGTGGACTATTCAGTGTTAGTGGGCCATAATCCAAGATTGCTGTTTCATGCATTTTCAGGTCCCTAACTCTTTCTTACCTTTCTCTTGAAGTGAGGAGCAAATCAGTTCAACTATGTACCTTGTTTCAAAAAGAAAAGGGCGATGCCCCCTCAGAATGAAGTATTGTGCATATACCTACTCAACCACTGCATTCCAGCCAATTCTGCTGGATAGACTAACTTTTCTTATGATATTCTAGTTTATGATCTTAAGTTACATCTAAGACCATATTAAAGCCCCTTACCAATAATCTAAAATTGGCCTTCAACGTGGATTTTTGCTAGATTTGAAGAAAGTCTTCAGAAAAAAGTCTTATTGTCCTCATCATTAGGACCATAATGGTTGCCTAACACTCAGTACTTAGAACTGGCCCTCTCCTGCCAAATGATCCATCTACTATGGCTACTCCTTAATACTACCTCTGAGTTCACTTGCAAAGACCTATGGGATAAGATCAACACTCTCTTCTTACTCCTGCCTGGTTTATGATTCATATAAACTACTCTGTAATCCCCAGTAGTAAATTTATAAAAATCTTTAATCTTTATCTTAGTCTCATGTAAACATACTATCTGTGGGTGTACAGCCTGGCCCTTCTGATGGGGTAAGGGTAATCCCCTACACTCCATGAAAGAAGAGTAATATAGTCTGACAATGTAATTATTCCCGAGTTACCATGGCACCATCCATGTTTCCTAACTAAAGTATGGTGAGTCCTCCCTGAAGAAAAAAAAACTATCCAGAGTAAGCTTGTGAGCAAGAATTTCAAAGATATCCCTTGGGAGGAGATCATCACGTAAGCCCAATTGGCCAACTCTGTCAAGAGAAGGGACTCTGGGAAAGTACAGAAAGAAGAAAAACTCTTCCCCAAAGGCTAAGGCATCACCCAGAATGAAAAAAAAAAGTTAGTAGTGGCACTCAAGAACAATTATATAACACTCAAGAAGTCTTCAGCAACAGTACCCCCAAATCTGTCCCCCATAAACAAGAAACAGAATCTAAAATTATAGAAAATACATACTGGAAAACATAATCCCACTTAACTATTTTCTGTAAAGGTAGCCCCTCTGGGTTTCATTGAAAAAAAAGCATGCCCTGAATGTAAAAAAATGAAAACATTAGTAGAGGAACTGAAGCAAGTGACGATTCCCCTTGTTCTCCAAAAAAAGTAGGCATGGATGATGTCTAGAAGCAAGGTTAACAAAAGGAGTAACACTCCACACAGGGAAGAGGATGGGAAAATGAAAACAACATCTCAATAACATTTCAATAACCAGGAACAAATAAACAACTCTCCCAAGGTCAAGTGGTACCTTGTAGTAGCAGTACTGTGTATGATCGTAATTGTAATAAAGCTATTACCAAGGATTTATATGACTACATGACAGTCGAGTTTCCAGTTTTACTGGTTTTCTAAGCATTACTGAAGATCCAGAAGGATCCTGTTAGTCCTCCATTTTCGCCCTATAGATTCGGGCAAGGGTTGGCTAACGGAACCTTTGTCTATATATATAGATTAGAAATTGAAACCTTTGCTTGACAAGGAACCACATGTACTGAGGGATACTAAACAGTTTCTACAATGACTCTATGGTGCTAGTAATGGTATGTTTTTTGATGATACATGTTGCTTGGTATGTTTGGATGTTGTATCATTGTTTACTAATATACCACATGACATTGGGGTTGAAATGGTCAGGGATTTTTTCTTAACTAAGGAGGTCGATGGTGCACAAATTGATTTGATCTGTTTGTTCCTTGAGGTAGTACTCGAAAACAATATTTTTAAATATGAAGATCAAGTTTTTCTACAGAAAGTTGACGTAGCTATGGGCACCAGCTGTGCCAATAGCTATGCCAACATTGTGATGGCTCAGTGGGAGAAAAAATTTATATTACATTCTCCATTTGCATCTCACGTTAAGGCATATAATAGGTTTGTGGATGACCTTGTTTCTGTCTGGGTGGACACAGATGCACGACTGATGGATTTTATAAGTTATGTTAATGAGACTGCCCCTTTTTTGAAATTTACTCACAGGTTTTCTAGTAGAGAAATTAATTTTTTAGATGTCAAGCTTATTGTTAATGAGAGTTGTAGACTGACCACTACATTGTATAGAAAAGAATGTAGGAGAAATACTACGGTACATCGTAGTAGCATGCACCCTGGGCATATATTCAGGAATATAGTGAAAGGACAGGGCATGCATATTTCTAGATTGAACAACAAAGATGATTTATATAATAGTGATGTCAGTAAGTTGAAACAAGATTTTTTTATGTAGGTGTTATAGAGAGCAAGAGGTTAATGCAGCACTTCAAGAGAGCTCTATTGGTAGAGAAGGTAGTGCTGGCCCTTTCTGTTCTGATACATGTGATTCAGGGACTGATAATTGAATGGGAAAGGAATCAGTGTGTGCTAGAAAGGATGTCACTTTATCCCTACATTATACCAGTGATGTTAATAGCATTTTATGTGTAGTAAACAATAATTGGTCTATTTTGCTTTTAGATGAAGGTTTGAAGAAAGTGGTAGGTGATAAGCCCAGCTATGTTTTTAAGAATAGGAAAAGTCTTAAACGACAGTTATGCTATAAAAGTAAGCCCCGGAGTGGTAGTCTTGTTAACACCTTGGACTTAGGAACTAATAGATGCATGAATTGTAATTTTTGTAGATATATGAATGTTTCTACTAACTTTATTCATCCTGCTACCCATATTAGATATGAATTTAGAGTACGAGCTAATTGTAGAAGCAGGGATCTAATATATTTGGCCAGCTGTAGAGTTTGTAACTGTTTCTATAAAGGTAAAAGGAACAGATCCCTGATGGAGCATATTAGGGAGCATCAGTACAGCATTAATAGACAAGATATACATAATGCTTTAGCCAAACACTGAGCAGAGTATGGGAATGAACATGTTTTTGGTTTCAGAGTAGTAGAAATTGTTACGCTTAGTGCCCGGGGTGGAGATCGTAAGAACTACACTGAGGGACGTGAGTTGTACTGGATTATTAGTTTACAGGCTGAGAAGTATCCAGGTATCAATGGAAGGACTTCCATCAAACCCATACTAAAGGGACGGGGTCTTTTTAAATGAGTGATGCATTTTATTGCTCTTTGTTTTTTATTGGCTGATTTGAATTAATGATTTAATTAATTTATTTGTATAAATATATGTGTTTTTAATATGTGTTATGGTCTGATGAAGCACAGTTGTCTGTGTGAAAGTGCTTACCTATTTATTAAAACAGTTTTAGATATATGCTCTTGGCTGTGGCTTGGTGTTTATCGTTTCTTTTTGAACATTTCAATAACCACATATTCACAATTGCAATATATTCAAAATCTTAAAAAAAATCACAAAAAAAGAAAATTTTATGATACACACATAATAGTTATCCACATAGGCAGAGAATGCCTAAGACAGGAAATCCTGTATCAAAAAAATAAACCTGAAAAACTGTGAACATACAAAAATAAAGAAATTATATTTTAGATTACTGAATTTGTTAATTGGGTTATAACACTGATAATTTCTGACCAATTTCAGTCTCAAATATTGATGTACACACAATGCATTGAAACAGTGTAAATAGTCTTCTCTGTCACAATTAGGCATCAATACCACTCCAAACAGAGATACTCTACATTTAAGCAAAATTGACCACCAAGCAAGAAACACTAAATTTCAATGATCAGCAAGACCCTTTTTAGACCAACAGCGTTCATCTTCAGAGTCCAAGGAGCCAGAGAAAATCTCTGACCAGGTTTTCCCTTCTGAAGATATACTGTTATTTGGGGAACCTTGAAAATCCAGGGACCTATGACATTGTCTTGCATATTGAGGTGGCCATTTCTGTGGTTTTTCAGGTAGAGATTTCACCTGATCCTCATTTGCAGGAATGTTTTGGATATTCTTTGCATGCTTAACAACATATGGCCTATCTGAGGATACAGATTTCTGAGAGTGTGAGGGGTTGGAGGGGAGACTGATACAAAACCTATAAGGCTCCCCTTACCAAACATCAGATTATACTTTTCTGATTCTTCCCCATTAACCCTTAAAGGCAGCACTTTTTTCTTTGTTCTGGTGGCATCTAAAAGGGGGAGGGTGGATATTATCTTTTTGTCCTTGGCTGGCTTCCATTCCTTCTTTGTCTCACTATCAGCCCCCCCACCACCACCACCATTTGCACTGGCTTCAAGTTCCTCAATTTCATTTTTTAACACTATCCAAAAACTTTGTAGCTTTAGTATGGTCTGGAAAAATATATTGTTGCCTTCAGATTCAACAACAAGCAGAGAAATATAAATTAAAACAGCCCTATAAAGTAACTTAATAAGTTCCTGACTAAAAGGAAGTAGTTCTCTTCTCATTTTCAGTAATGTCTCTGAATAATCTGATGAAAAAATCAGCAAATGCTTGTTCCAAGAAACCCCTTTTTACTGACATCTGTTTTTCATTAACCAGTCTATAGTTCTTGCAGACTGCATTGCAGTTAACACCTGACTCAGGTAGCATCTGCATTTTCACACTGCCCCCCCCCCCGTATTCTCCTTGAATGGCTGGCTTCAAATAACTTGATAAATGCACAACTTCCTTCATTAATCTTTCAAAAAATAAACAGAGCTCGTGATCCAAAAAGTTGTTAATAGCAACCATGTCTAGATCAATTCTGTAAATCGTAGATCTTCTTAGACGTGTCCTACATATTTTTGCATCTACAGGATGTCCCCTTCTCTCAATCTCATATCACCTTGCAAAGTGGCAAGCAACTGCTTAATTGATCTAAGCCCAGCCTTTAGTTGAGCTTCTTTTGGTTACTGCTGCATTATCAGAGAATGATAGGCTTTGATCTTTAACATGGGCTAGTCATATGACCACGGATTTCTTTTTCAAAAAGCAGAACAAGTGTATACAGCAAGATACAGGCTAACAACATTTCAAAAAACATTGGCAAAGAAGAAAGTTAACCCTCTCAGAACCAGGGAAGACCTAAAAAAATCAGATTTTGTATATGACCCCCTCTTCTGTAACCCCATAAAGCTATCCCAATATTTAGGTCTTCATTATTGTTTGTGGCACCAGATAGCATCAGACAGTTGGGTGTTGAGACTCAGTTTAGAAAGTTACAGCTGAGAGTGTGACTCCTTTCCTCTCTTTCAAGGGATTCCTCCACATCCTCTGAATCAAACTACCCTGTTCCCTCCTGTCTTGAATCAAATGCTGTCTCAAGGGACAACAGAATGGGTTCTACCAGATCAAAGAAGGAAAGGACTTTATTCTAGTATATTTATGGTGTCAAAGAAAGAGAAAACCCTAAGACCTGTCCCAGACCTTTCTTTTGTAAATTTGCACATCATAATTCCAAAGCTTAAAATGCTTTCATTGCAGTCTCTGTTACCTCTCATTCCTCATTCCAGTTTTCTGATATCTTTGGATTTAAAAGATGCCTTCCATTATATTCCAATCAGCAACAACTTCAAATTTACCCTCTGGGTTATCTATAGCCCCAAGTGTCTTTACAAAGTGGCTAGGTCTTGTAATAGCCCATTGAAGGTTGCAAGGCATTTACATTTCCCTGTATCTAGATGACTGCCTGATTTTTGCACGTTCTTTGAAACCTTGCCTAGAGTCTTTGACTTGGATATTAAAGCTATTTCTCAACTTGGGATTTCAGATGAACAGACAGAATTTTTTTCTCATTCCTTCTTGCAAGATAGGGTTTCTTGGATGTCTTCTAGATACAGCACTTATGTTGGTTTTCCTTTATCAAAAAAAGTGGAGAGTTACAGGGAAGAGTTTCTGGCATTTTCAAACCAGAGTTAGGCATCTGTCAGAGAATGTCTCAGAATACTAGGTTTGATGGCCTCAACTCTACTCACAATTCCCTTGGCCAGACATGAGTTTCAATAGTTTGTCTAGTCAGTTTGGACTCAACAGCAGCACTCTCTATCATTTCAAATTCCAGTGCTTGACTTTGTAAAAAGGAAGTTAGATTAGTGTGTTAACCCATGTTTTCTCTCTGCCAGACCCCACTCAGTCTGTAACTACAGATACTTCAGACTTTGCCTGGTGAGTTGTGTCCGAGGAAATGAAGGCGTGGAACAAACAAGACAAGTAAAACATATATATATCAGGGAAATTATTCTAAGAAGTGATCTCAAATCTCTGAACCATCCAGGCCCTCTCTTAATAATCACAGGCAGCACCGCAGTGCTGCAGTAAACAAACAATGGGAACCAGGTTCTATCCTGCTTTGTAGACCAGCTATATTAGTCTGAGATCTAGTAACTCGGTTCAGTTTGTCCTTCCAGGCTACATACATTCTGTCATAAAAAACACCATGGCAGACAAGCTGAGCAGGACCAAGACAGACCTTCACTTATAGAAGGTGCACCCAGAGGTCTTCTAGGAATTGATCTGTCTGCGGGACCACATCAGTTAGATCTGTTTTCCGCAAGTCAAAAAGACAGTTAAAGAACTTTTGCTCTAAAACTCTATGCAGACTATCCTGGAAGACAGATGCCTTTTCTTTCCCATAAATGGGAATGTTTCTGTACACCTTTCCACCCTTTCCTCTTATAACCCAATTTCTCCTCAAGATTTTGAAGGACTCACCAAAGAAAATTGTGGTAACATCCTTTTGGCCCAGGTAGATATGGTTGTCACTTCTTTTGAAAATGGTCAAGGGCAGTCACCACAAGCTTTCTCACAAACTGTTTTAATTGGTATTTGTTTATCATTGTAGAAGCTCTTGAATATTTTGCTATTTGTTCCACTGTCTTGTTTTATACTTCTACTACAGTCATTGCCATATGGGCTTGGGTCACAGCTGAAAATATTCTGAGGACCATTCCAACTATTCAGTTATCAAATGCAATGAATAGATAAATTGATGAGTGGACTTATACAGGACAGGGGAAGTTTGATACACCTAAATGTTCAATATCTTCAACAGAGTGCCTGAATGATAGAATTTTAATACCTTTTAGGTATCTTTTGTTCTGAGGACATACAATAGGTATTAAAGGAGATAAGGAAATCCACTACTAGGAAATCACATATGGGTAAGTGGACAACATTTTCTAGTTAGAGGAAATCCAAGAACCAGTATCCTTTTAAGTCTCAGACTCCTGTGATTCTCCAGTATTTGAGTGAGTTATTATCATCTAGCCTTTCTAGTTCATCTATTAAGATTCATTTCACAGCCATTTCTGCTTGTCTGCCCCTAGATCCCTCTTTCTACCATACCTCTTGTCAGTTAGTTTTTGAAAGGAGTGTTATATGTCTACCCATGTAGAAGACAGGTGCTGCGTGTTTTAGATTTTAATTTTGTTTTAGAAAAAACGTACTCTGTTTCCTTTTGATCTTGCACACAAAGCTGATTTGAAGTCATTATCTAGGAAAACAGCTCTTATGGTGAGTCATCCCTACCTCATATTTCACAAAGGTTTACCATCAGAAGGTCAAACCAGACCCCATGGAATGATAGGATCACTGACCCACTTCTCCAAAAACGACAGTGTCGAATTCCGACATTGTCGAAATATGACTCGCTGTAAATCTCAAAACGGGCTTTAACATGGGTCGAGATGGGGGCGAGATTCTTACTTTGACAATGTCGGGTTCAACGTTGTCACTGTTCGGCCTCTGGACTTCGACTGAAGTGGGTTTGACCGAACCCACTTCAAACTTCTCATAGCAAACCTTTCACAAAGATGGACTGACTGACAACAAATCCTTCTTTTATGTCTAAGGCCATTTCAGAGTTTACACTAAGCCATATTATTCATATGCCCATTTTATTTCCAGAGCCTATAAATGAAGGAGAAAGAATCCTTCACACTCTGGATCCTGCAGAACTACTGATCAACCGTTTGTCCTTTATGAAGGTCAAATGACAGGACAACCAATGTCTAATGGTTGTCGTAGGTTATTGCATTTTGTTATTCTCATCACAGGTCAATTCCATTCAAAGTCAGGGCCCATTCTGCTAGAGCCATAATTATTTCTGAGGCTTTCTGGGAAAGGGTGGACTCTAGAAAGATAGTAGAAGCATCAACATGATCTTTGATGTACACCTTTACCAAACACTACAAACTAGATTCCTTATGTAGGCCTAGACCAAGCCTTTCTAGGACTATTGTAGAAAAGCACCACTTGGAAAAACAACAAAGGAAGAATAGTCAACCTTTTTAATGACTTAGAGCTTTTGACCTGAAAATGTATTCTTCAGAATAAGCACAAATTGTGAATAAAAACATATACGTAAATACCATCTATAAAAAAACATTGAATCAAAACGCTCAGTTAATTAATCTTATTAAACTCTCATGTCTCACTTGGTTAATGTTGTTTTTCCTGATCATTGGACTCTACTCCTTTAAAGAGTTGTAGTGTGGTTATTTTTCAGTTTGTTATATATTCCATTTGTTAACATGTTGTATCATTAATTTTTTGTAGATATCGAAATAGGATGCAGTTGTCAGAACCAACTTTTGATATGAGTATATCATATTATTTTATACCTAGGTTATTTTTTTTTGGGTGTGAGATAGAGTTAATTTATAATTGTGGGTAAGGGTTTTCATATGGGGAGGCTGATACAGTAAAACAAGATGAATGCTATGTCCAGTATTTCACATTCTAGCAAAGTCTTTTTTTTATTATACATTTTGGGTTTACCAGTTTTCTTGGGATGGGTGTTCAGATATCTTTATTTTTGATTGTATGCAAAGTTGTTGAACTTAAAATAGGGATGTGAAAGGCATATGAGCTAAAAGATTATTTTGGGTAAAAAGTTTGGACTTCAGACTTTCTATTCAAAATTTTTCCTCTGTAACAGGTGACTATCATGCCTCCTTCTGAATGTCCCTGTAGACCCATTTATTTCCCCTTATTAAGCCTGATGGTAGCAGACTGTTATCACCCCATAAGGAGGATCTCCTCCCACCTGAGAGGAGGACCTGTTCAGTAACTGTACCTTATGGTCATGTGTGGGATGAGACTTGATTGCTGGGAAGTGCTACTGTCAGCACAGGTTAAGGGTTTTTGCTATAAACCTGTAGTCCCTGCTGGTAGCTGATATGTACACCAAAGCAAGGCCTGTTATACAATGCACTCCCCTGACATGAGCATACATCGACTCTCACACTGTGAGGGCTGCTATACATGAACAGCTTGACAGAGCCAGGCACACATTTCTGAACCATTTGCTGCCTGGCCATATATACCTCATCTCCACAAGGTGTTGGGAGTGCAGAGGTACATTCTGCTTCCCTTCCTCTAGGTTGAGTAAGCTGGCACTTGGTACTCACTGGCCACTCAGTCTAACCCTTTTAGCTGTTCTAATGCTTCTGCTCTTGGTCATCTGGCTTATAACGACAGATTTGTCCTTCTGTTAAACTAAGCTGAGAAGCTAGGGTTTCAGACGTGAGTAGAATAACAATGTTACCATGAAATATTTATGGTATATAACACTTTAAGGGAAAATAAACTGTTCTGCAGTATATTCTATAACTCTTCTGCCTCTGTAGCTTGCTTTGAGGATCTTACCTACAACCAAATCATTAATTCATTCAAGTGGAGATGCAGACTCTTGTTTGCAATTGCTCCCTCCTTGCTTTATTTGTTTTTCTAAAGAGGACATAAAAGGTTGATAATGGCTTGATAGTTCAAGTCTGAATTCAGCCTACTATAAATCTATAAATCATTTCTTCTAGTGTTAGTTTATACTCTACATAGGACCAATATAGCATTTTCACATGTATATTGGAAGTATTCGTCCCAATTAATTGAAACTCACATACAATTTGCTGTGGGTTGAAATTTCATAGTAAATAATTTTACTGACAGAAAAAAATTTAGAGCATCTGTCTCTCCTTTAGATGAGGAATCACTTCATTAACTGATCTCAATATGTGACCTCACTGGCTTCCATTGCAGCTTGTATTTTCTCTAAAAAGAATACTTATTTTCTTTCTGCTCAAGAACAGATTAATTTCTAAGCCAGCTCCACGGCATAGAAGGGTAAAGTATTGATTAGGCACCATATGACCCTGGTTTGATAAGTGGCTTGGGCACTGAAGGAGAGCAAAGCAAGACAGAGAGAGAGAGAGAGAGAGAGAGAGAGAGAGAGGAGCAGTAATGCTATCTTGTCCACCTCAAGGTGATGGCAACATAGTTGGTGTATGGGGCAGGCTATGATGTGCACGTGCCCTACTGGTGTACTGCATCACAAGCTGGGAATAGCATATGTGGTAGCACACATGCATCACTAGACACAAGGATAATGTAACAGTCAGAGTCACAGCAAGAGAGCTAAAGCCAAACACAAAATCCTGATCAGAATCTCCCAATCCTGACTCTTGCCCTGAAGAAGGGAACAAATTGGCCATAGCCCTTTCACCTTGGGGAGGATAAGAATGAATCACTAAGGAGTCTAGAGTGAGGGAAAGCTAGATGTTCATGCTGAGGACTGGAACAACAACATCAACAAAAGGACTAGTTATAGATTATTTCTAATATCTAAAACATTCTATTAGATGTAATAGAAAATAAAATTATTTTGGGGATATTTCTTGGACTACTGAATCATCCACTTGGAACTTCTCCAGCAAGAATTTATATATAGTTAAGACATGGAGACTTTAAGCATATTTATTAAAAATATTTAACATTACTTGACACTTAACAGCATGTCAGGTTGAACACGTTCTACACATGCAGATGTGTTCCACAAGAATGAAATAAAAATGAACATGATTTTCTAGCATGCGACCAACTGCTCCTAAAATTTTTTGGCAGATATTTAAAACCATTTTAATAATAATATAATTGCATTCTTAATTTTCACTATTTTATTCACTAAAAACGGAATGTGTTTTGAGGTGCTTTTGAAAATGTTTGTTCTAAAAGCAGCAGTGCTCTATAAATTAAAAATAAGCTGCAACATATTTTACTAGATTACATAAGAATATAAGGAATACCCGCGGTAGTGGTGCTGCGGTAGCGTTGTCGCCTCACAGCAAGACATTGTCACGTTCGATTCTCAGTTAGAGCGTCTTCTGTGTGGAGGCATTTGTGAATGGGCGTGCCTTCGTTGAAGGCTGTGCGTCAGGGCTGGTAACTCGGCACGTAAAAATCCACTACCAAACATTAGCGGACTGGAGTTCCGCTGTGGCGACCCCTAACCGGGATAAGCCGAAAGACACAACAACAACATAAGAATATAAGGAAGAACTCATAGATATGAGGAGACACATAATCCAGCATCATTCATTTTAAGACAAGACAACACAGCTTCCAACTCATATGTGGTTCCACTAGTAGTAGGAATCTGGAGGTCCCCAGTGAAGTAAACTCAGGTTAAATAAAAAGTCATTAAAGCCTCTGGATTTAAAAAAAATAGTGTTGTAATTCAAGGAAGCTGGTGGTGCTGACAACTTTTAATCTATATTGAAGTTGAATTCTATCAGGAAACTAGATAGGTGCTAATCTGTTGTCTTAACATCTGCCATATTGAATTGGTTCTACTTACTATGACGCCTTTGGTTACCAAGTAGCATGACGACCTGTCTACTGGATAAATCATCCAGGCAGCTAATTCAAATAAACTCTAAATTTCCAGATTTTATGGAACAATCTCTAACAAAAATGAGTGACTGCCTTATCTGAGCACTTGCATCGGCTTCAGGAGATATGAATGACAGTTATGACAACTGTAGTTCATTTTTTCCATGAGGTGTAAGATCCAAGTAGAGAGAGACTGGTTCCTTCATCTGCTATGAGTATTGAGGATTTCTCTTCAAGAATCTACTTTCCTTGTGCATGCTTATTAGCAAACTTAGGGTTGGCATGAAGTAGGACTTTGAGATGCACAGTCACACCTCTAAGTGACATGATCAATTGGCCCTACCCCTCATTGTAAAGCAGTCCTCATATGTCTCCCCCATGAATTTTACCATGTAGAGTGTGCCCTGAGTACATGTCCCTCCCCTCTCCTCAAAGAGAGGTGAGAAGGTTCAAACTTCATCACACTCACCCCCACACCAGATGTCACAGGCACCTAAGCTGCTATTTAAACTTGGGTCACTTGGGTCATAGTCAAGTCTTTATCCTATGCCAGTAGTGCTGGAATGACAGCATGCTCCTCAGTGACATACCAGAAAGTTTGAAGAATAGAACTGCATGAGATATCAGAAAAACTTGCTTCACTTATAGCCCAAAATCCTTGCAAGGAAGCTCAGTTTAATGACGATATGCTGGCTGTTTTTGTAAGCAGCCATAACTTGTAACATCTAGCAGACCCAGACCAGTATTGGTTAAATTTCTTTCCTATGTTGTTAATGAGCATGTAGTATTTAAACTATAGGTACTTGTGAAAATGTTGTGTTTCTAGGATACCAGAATATTTTTTAACAATCATTACACAACAGCTACTAGGAAAAGACACAATGTCTGTTTACTACCTGTTTTTGATATATACGGAAAGTCATTAAAAATCCACCTTACATATCCAGTCACACTCAAACTGTTTTTGCTTGGTGGACAGAAATCCTGTACTACTCTAGAAAAAAATAATCCAGAAAAAGCTGTGGACATCCTAAGCAACTTGAGCATGGAATGAAAACAAATGGCTGCTGAATATGGCTGGACAGACAGAGGAGGGGGAAACACTAGAAGACTGCTGGAATTCTTTGTTTCCCAATTAAATGGTTTAAGAAGAGAAAAATATTACTTGCAACCTAACACAACTTGGAATGACTGCAGTGAAAAGACAGACCAACCATTAATGTATTTTCTTTTTCCAGTATATTAAATGTTTTATTTTTATATCAGTTAGTGCCTAAGTTACACTTGAAGTCTTTGCTGCACTACTGATTAAGCTTATTTTCACACTCATTTTTCCTTTGGGCTTCATACATTTTTCTTTGTCCCCTGTTATGTGGTGCAATGCTTGATGAATTCCTGAGAACTTCAGCTGTCTCTTTTCTAGTGGTGTGCTGAGTGGGCTGTCATGGCTACCGGTTATGTTATGTGGTGATTTAGTTTAGGAGGAGCCTTTGAGTTGTACCCTCTGCACTTGATGTAGTGAACAGCTCTTGTTTGTCAGTTTTTGGGACTGAGCGGTTGTCTGTCAGGTGTGATGTGACATGTAGGTAGTACCAGATTGATTGGATTGTCAATGAGTGGGTTGGAGGTCATATCGTGATCTATATTATGTTGTTTTAGTGACTTGTATTAAAATTATTCTGCTTTTAATTGCCTGATGAATGCCATGTCTTGGGGGGGGGGCATTTTAATTTTTTTATGGAGCTATAAGGTCTGATACTTGACCTATATATTTTGCTGTCTTGGTTCTTTAATAGCCAGATTAAGTCTTGTATTGCCCTTGAACCTGCAGTGTGAATGATATATCAATAGCTGAGAGGTGGAGTTAAATAAGTTGTTGATATAAGAGTTGTGTAATATAAAGAATAATACTGGATTACTTCTTTCATGATTACTGGAGGATCCATGCAGCAGCAGCTGCATTATGGCAGTCTAGTACTGAGACCATAGAGCACTTATCAAACTGTAGAGTTGTCTGTTTTACTGGAAATTATCTGTACTGTTAATCAATAGCACACTTCATGGAGTTACTGACTTCCATGTAGTTGTGCAACCACTGAGTTAGTATATAAGTAAGGTGATTATAGAGGGGAGGGAGCAAAGCCCCCCACATAGGAGGTGCACAGAGACATAATCTCCTAAATTAAGAAGCCGGTTGTCTTGTTTTTGTTGCTCACTTTAGCAATCAGTTTAGTTTCATTTTGTAAAAGTTTTTAATTAGTGTAAATTTTGATAATGTGTATTTTCATATGTAGTAGATTTTTATTCATTTAATTTATTTATTTATTTGACATTTGCTACAGGGAAAGTCCGACTAAGCCAGAAAGTGCCTATTTTCAGCAGAAGCTTGGGGAGGAAAGCTCCACAATCGCAGTCTGTAAAAAAATCAGTTACAGATATTTTAAATCACAAGGTATCATGCTGCACTACAAAACATAGGAGTGAAAAAATGTTGCAATGAGAAAAACATAGAACATATATTTAATAACAGAGTGCGATGAAAAACAATAACATGAGTTGGATAAAATATGTGAGGAAAAACTCAGCAGTCATATTATTTATTACATAGATTAGTATGTATTAAATGAGACCTAAGTCAATTCTAATAATCTATTTAAAAGAGCTATTAAAGATTAAATGATTAGAGACCGTGAATGGAAATTGAGTGATGTCTTAGTATGATATATGCTGTTCATTTTATGGTTACAGAAGGAAGAATGTTGGAGAGAAAAGGAGATTATTAAGAGGAGTGCAGGATAAGGTGTCTTCAGGTAGCTTATGTGAGTAGGGGGGAAAGAGATAGAGGTGGAGGAAAGGTCTACAGAGATGAAGTGGATAAGGTATGGTAAGGGACAAAACAAAAGGAAGAGGTGGAATAGGAGGTTGGAGAGGGTTGTGAGGTGTGACTTAGTTTGAAGGGGGTGAGTGAAGTATAGTGAGTAAGTTCAGCTAAGTCTGGCACAGGTCCATGATTTTGTAAAGTGTTCTTTGATGGAACATTTAAAGGTGGGTAGGTTAGAAATAGTTCTGGTGGTTACCGGTAGGGAATTCCATTTTTCATACTGAGTATGAGTATAGGCTTTATAGGAGATTTATTTAGTTTATTTATGATGCAAAGTTTTCTGTCTTCTGATCTGAGAGTTCTTTTAAGGAAATAGATGTTGACTAAAGGGATAACAGATGGGCAGGCTAATGGTTTGTGTATGGTCTATGTATTGCTATAAGTTGAATGTTGGAGAGGAGGATGGGGAGTTCCAGACAACTAAGTGTATGCAAAGCTTTGCAGTGATGAGTAAAGGTGGATGAATTAGTACCAAACATGGCAATTTTGCTATTGCAGCTTTCAAGTTTGCTTTCTATTGATGATTGTAAACTGGTCAGAATTGAGCTCCATAGAGTAGGGAGGGCAGGAAGTAGATTTTGGCTAAAGTAATTTTTGTTGGTGTGCTCAGAAAATGTTTGTTTCTGTACAGCATGCCTAGGTTTTAATGGTGTTTCTTGACGTTACTTTGGATGTAGAGCTCAAACTTAAGATTGTCACCTGTTATGACTCCTAATAGTTTGATATGGTGGACTAATTCAATTTAAATGCCATTCGTCAAAAAGATTTTGAAAAATGCTTTGTTAGGGGTATGAGTCTTTGGTGTAAAGAGGAGGAGTTTGTTATTTAGGTGGTTGAGTAAGAGTTGTGCTCTTGTAAGCCAGGTTTCAGTGGAGACAGCAGTTTGTTGAGTGATTTCTTGGAAGTTGTTTAGAGAGAAGATGATGGTAAAATCATCTGTATATTGAATCAAGGTGCCTTCACGCAAAGATGAATGTAGGTTATTGATAAAAAATTAAATATTAGTGGGCCAAGGATGGATCCTTGTGGGACTCCTGTGGAATGGGGGTGTCACTGTTGGGATGGTAGCTAAACAACCACTGAATCTTTGGAGATGATAGACCCAAGGTGGAAAGTTGATTGAGGAGTTAAGTGTGAGAGACCATCTCAAAGGCTTTTGATAGATCTAGAAAGCCAACAGATACAAGTTTATTAGAGTTGTGAGCTTTATTGACAGTGTCTGTAAATGATAGTAATGCAGTGGAGGTACTGTGGTCTGGCCAAATTCTATGTTGCGCAGTGTGATTAGCTTACTTTGTAAAAGATAGTGGAGAAATTGTTGATGTATACATCTTTCAAGGATTTTAGAGAAGGGAGACATGATGACTATTGGACAGAAATTTGTAATGTCAGTGGAATTACCTCCTTTACAGATAATATGTGCCATTTTCCATAAGTTAGGGATACATGATTCTGTAATTGATCTATTAATAAGAATGTTGCTTGGGTATTTTATTGCATCTGTAGCTAGATTTCCATTTTCCAGGGGAAGGTTGTTGGCTGAGGAGGAACAAGGTTTTAGTTTATGTAAAAACATTTTTATAAGAGGTATAGGAACTGGCTGAAAGGTAAAGTGGGTGGAGTTGTTTATGTGTGTATCAGAGAGGCTGCATTTAGGTGAGATTTGTGAAGGAGATGTACTAGGGTCTAAGTCTGGGGAAGTTAGCTATGTGGAAGAGGGTGTGTTAGGTGAGCTTGAGGTTAAGTTGAATATGCATTCTATGAAATATGTATTGAAATAGGTAGCTGTTTGAAGAAGATGAATGTCTGGGTATGGGCTAGGATCCTTTTTTGTACCTGGGTTGATAAGAGAGGATATGGAGGACCAGAATTTTTTAGGGTTGTTTGTATGGCTGTCTTGTAGCTGAGTATAATAAGACTTTTTATCTGTATTAACTTATTTATTGACTTAATTTCATAGTTGTCTGAATAGTTGTCAATTTTGTCATTTTTATTCTTTTGCCATTAATCCGATTTTGCATTGGTTGGTGAGCCATGGGGTATGGCTGTTTTTAATTCTTTCTGCACACTGTGGGGCTACAGTGTTACAAATATTTAGAAATATTTAAGGGTAGTCTTTTTAGGGTGGATCAGTTCCCTGCTTTCAGAGATTCGGTGAAAGACTCTTTGAGAAATTGGAGAGATCACAGGTAGTTTTGAACTCATGTTCCTTTGTTAGTTGTGTGATACTTCTGTGGGAATAAGTGGCAGGTGGTCACTTAGTTTATCAGGGAGGGTACCTGAGGAGGTAAAATGAAATGGATTGGTAACGAGAATGCAGTCCAGGATAGATTGCTGGTAGTTATTTTTCCCATAACTTGTTGCATTAATAAGCTGAGTGAATCCAAACAGGTTTATGCTGTTGATTGCTGAATTTGCAGATAAAGACTACCAGTCACTGTTTACATCACCCAGGAAGATAATTTCATTTGTGATTGCATCTGCTCCCCAGGATAGTATGTTTTCAAGTATTGGAATGTTCTGTTCTGGAGGAGTATATAGCACGACAATGCATATGCTCTTATTAAGTTTTAGGAATGAGATTAGGATTTCTGCTTTTCCAAAATTTGGGATTGTGCCTGTATAGAAAGTTACTGTGAGCCTATTTGGGAAAAGTTTAGCTATTCCACCTGCTTTTTATGTGTTCTTTCAAGCCTAATAATATTATATCTGGGGGGGGGTAGTATTTCAGCATCTTTTATTTCAGGTTTTAGCCATGTTTCTGTTGCGGCTAGGATGTCTGGGTTGTGTTGAGTCACCCAGGCATGAAAATCTGGAATTTTATTGCATATGCTTCTAAGGTTTAGAGTGACTATTTTTAAACTTTTATGGTGCATTTTTTGGTTTGGGGTTTGGTTAGGACCTGGATTGGAGTGGATGTCACCACACTGATGTATGATGGAGAAAGAAGATTTCTTTATTATGGCATTATCAGTAGAGATGGATAAAAATATTATCTTGACATTGAGACTAATGTTTTTTAGAATTATGGAGATACAACAGTGGAATGGAGTTAAGGGAAATAACTTGAAGAGATTTTTGAGTAACTAATGGGAAAATGGTTGATGGGTGAGGATGAAGTAACGGCTAAGGTATGCTTATTTATTATTACTACTGGTGGGGATGCTAGGAATGAGAAGGGGATGATGAATAAGGTGATGCAGGAGGGAAACAGCATGGTTAGTGTTGTAAAAATTTTGTAGTATGGTGAAGAGAGGTAATGAGCAGTAATAATAGTGTGGAAAATAGGTAGGTTTTAATGGGGAATGAACAGAGTGAGATTTAAGAAGAAATTTAGAAGAGAAATGGGTGGGGATGATATAATGAGAACTGTTTGTGATTGGATAGTGCAGTTAGGTACAGGATAGGAGGGTGAGTAGAGCAGGTGTAGCAAGTGAGTTATACATTTAGATGTAGTAGGGGTGGGTGGGAATTGGAGGAATGGGTAGGTGAGCGGAATGAAGCCTGACCATAGTGAGGGCTGACTGGAGTGGGTTGTCCCACTGTGGAGTAAGTATCGGGAAAACAGTCTATAAAACTGCAATGAGACAAGAGGTAAGACAAGTCCTGATGACTTTAAAGGTGGTAACACAAGTTGCTAGATTACTGTTAACATACAACTAAGTTAAATGCAACAGGCAGCAATGCAGTGAGTTTGGCTTGAAATGAGGAATATAGTAGCTGGTGAACAACTGAGACGAGGGTAGGGCCAATCAGGTACTTTAATGGAATGCAGTTACTCCCCAACAAATGGTTTTCCACCAAAAACAATCAAAGAGATATAATGTTTAAGGATACAAAGACAAGGTCTTTGAACTCTAAATACTTGACATGAGTCACAGCATTTAATTTTATTGCTATGGGCTTTTATTACTTTTCCAGGGAAAATTTTCACTGCTAGAGTAAAATATGCTAAAGTGTTAATTTAGCTTTACCTTTAGCAGTAAAAGGCCTGTGGGTGCGGGTGGAGGTTTGTGTGGTGGTGTCCCTCTGGCAGATTCAACACTACACAGAGCACACTGATGCATAAGTAAGGGAGCACAAGATATTTCTTTAAGTTTAATTTGTTGTTTTGGAAACTGCCTTACCTAGGTTTTAACTGAAGGTATTGCTCCTTTTGTACATTTTTAACTGGAGTGAAATTCATCTGTAGAATTTCCCCTGGTAGTGAGAGTATGTTAACTTTGCAACAGGAGTCGTCAGAGATGCTATGTGCTTAGTACACTAAGAGAGAGAGAGATATTAAAATAATTATGATTGTTTGATGGTTGAACTGGGTAGATAAAGTGCTATTTGTCTGTACTCTGCTGTATTAAAGTATTTGGCCAACATATACTGTGCATTATAATTTACAGTTGTGCATTTCTGCTTTATAACCTTTAAAATTGGAAGTAAGGCAGCTAATAACAGATACATTTAGGTATGCAAGTTTTGCTGCTATTTTTCCCTAGCAGGTGGTTTCAGTTTCAGTGGCTTCATTTTCATGACATGTATCCCTTGTATCCAACATAAAGATTTCACTCTGCTTTTTTACTTGTTATTTACTCCATGCCCTGTCCTTCAATCATTCCTTCACTCAGTTTGCTGCGTCATTCTTACCAATATCCAAGGCCACTGTCATTTGAATTAAGGCATGTGTCTGACATTATTAATGTTATAATTCATGTAAATGAAAATGGCATCTACCAGCAGACCACTGTACTTGGCTTTCAGCATATAGTCTGAACCATAAAGGAGGTTCCATTAGTTGATAGCTGTGTCCTAAGTACCAGCTCTGATATTTCTACATTCCATTTATTCCTTAACCCTTCTCCTGTTAGGTCACAAGGAACTTACTCCATTATTTTGATGGTCTCATAAAATATTGTTTGAGCCATAAATATTGCTGCAACATCTATATCCATTCTCCATATATACTGGGCACTTTTGAATGCCTTCCTTTCTGAGGCTAGCTTGCGGTCAGTAAAGGGCCTATTAAATAGATATCAGAAGTCTGGGACAAATTACCTTGGCTGACTTTCATGAAGTTCATGAAGTTGTCTGGGCATTTAATTTATCCCCCTTATTAATCTCAGAATTTGATTTACCTGTATCATTGTTACTGCAGTTCCATCTACTTCTGGGCCATTATGCCTTCCTTCATTCCTACAGCCTCCCTGTATGACATCTAATAGAATAAAAAAAAATGAATAAACTTATTTGAAAATTTCCAGAGCATATTCCTTATTCATAGGACAGCCTCTTTAATGTGGCAACACAGTTTAACTGCTGTTTGTGCCTTTCAGACTTTCTACCATCGGGGATATACTTCTTCTGTAGGACCACACATGGCATTAATCACAACCACTTTATACTTTTGTGTACTTAAGACTTCAGGTACTCAAACGTAATACAGCGATGCCTTTTGTTTATTCATCTATGAAGTTTACTGTGCAGACTCTTCTATTCCCTCCACCAGAAAAGGTGTAAAGAAACTTTTTTTTTTAATTTGTTGTGCTAGAAGCTGACAAGGGGAAGAGAAGAGTGATGAGGCAAAACCTGATTGTTTCTCTAGTATGAAAGGAAGTGGGGTAATGCTAGAGGCATGAACAGTTCCTTTCCTGGTGGAGACAGGGATATGGTGAGAAACAGAAAGCCAGTAGTATATAGGTGGTGCTTTTGATGGGGGGGGCCTTCTGTCACTGGCATGCCCACATGCATGATCGCGTAATCCAGAATATCAGGAGTTAGGTCATAACTTATCAGCCTAACACTGCTGGTTTCAGTACATCAACCCCTGCACATTCTCTTCTGTCATTAAATGTGGAAGAATTAAAGTCTGATGGTTGAGGTCTTCCCATAAACAGACTAGAACTACTTTGGTGGCTCTGAAGAGACTGCAACAATTGGATATACAATGGCTCTAAGTCAGTGATGGTTAACCCTGACAAGCCAGACTTCAAGCAAGAAAAAGAAGTATTAAGAGACATCCATTCACATGAGATTCAAAGATTCAGGTGTACTCCATCCCTTTGGAACTTACTCTGAAAAACTGTCCAGATATCTGAGTTTGTTCTTGCTATATCTGCGTCTAATGGAATATTAACTTTTCTTACTATCTGTTTGTGTATCTACTCCTACCAAGGAACTTATTTATTTATCTATTTACCATTTGTTAAGTGGGTTGGTATGGTACGGTGGTACAAGGACCCTTTTTAGGTATGGCTGGGCCAAGAAGCATCAATAGATAACCAAAATACATTCACAGAAGCTTGTACAGAAAATTTAAAAAAGAGAGAAAGAAAAGGCATAGCAATCAAATTTCCCCTCTCCACTGTGTAGAGCAAAAAAAAGGACAGTCACAGTTTCAACCTACTGCTCATATAATTTTAAACTTATATCTAAGATTCTAGCTATAAGATTACAATTATTATATGAAGATTATACTTTTATCTGAAGTTGTTGTGATCACTTTCTCTAAGTAGCAACACAAATCTACCAAAGGGCATGTAAATAAAATTCAGTGGATATTCTATGCAGACACTTGAAATCCAAGAAAACTCTAATGATTTTTATTTCATTAAGATAATTAATGGCTTGGTTCTGTGCCTTCTAGGTTTTGAAGTAAGAAAAAGTGTTGTAGATAAACACACCATGAAAGCATGTTTAGTTGTAACAGTTGTTGACTGGTGTTTAACTATACAGACTTCTTTATTTTTGTTATTTCATGACCTAGAAGACTTAAAGTTGAGGCACTAATTATATTTATGAAATAAAATCATTTGAGTTTTATTAGCTTTCTAGGTTGTGTCTGGAACACCTTTTGCTAATATTCTCACACTTCATTCCCTCACAGTGATGATTACCCAGCCTATATTTCTCAAACCCTGGCTAGATGACACTTGTTTCATGTTGTCTTCTCATCAGGTGTATTAATCCAAATTCTTAACAAGTGAGTCACCTTTTATGAAGGAATTCTTTGTTATGTTGTTGTCTTGTTTTGGCCTGAGATTCACTGTCATCATTGAGGTACATGATACAAAGGGGGGGGGGATACAGTTACTGCTTACTAATTACAGATACAGGGAGATGAACTGGCAAAGACATCATGATGCTTTCTTAGTAGAAAGCTGAGGAACACTTTAGAAATGGAGCTAATATTACAATAAAACAACTGTCTAAAAGACAAATGAATCTGTGATGTATGAGGCATTAAATCAAAGTCTGGAAAGGTTATAAGTGGCAGAAAGAAAGAATAGTTATATATAATGCTGATGAAAATATAAGACAATGTCAGCATAACAAGGTAGTGTAGCAGATTCTGCCTGGTTACAATACCCATGATCTGAGTTTGGTACTGGACAGAGGCACTGGCCAGACTTAATACTGAGAATCCACTGATGGCTGTCTTTCCTGGAAATGAGCCCATTAGCTTTGCAAGCATAGCTTCGCAAGCATTGGGAACCATCACTGAAGCACACTTAATAAAGCTCTGTGTTTTTTAGCAGTCAGGCATATACAGCATTCTATTAATGCCTCCCATCTTTAAATAAAGATGATCTATGATGTTAGTGACAGTGATGATGACAGTAACTGAGAAAATTCCAGGCCAAATCGTGCCATTTTTCTGTACATACGTACAACTTTTATTTAACTACTTTGGGACGGCCACCATTATTAACTGTTTCATTGGAGGTGGATGCCTGTGATGCCTTTGGACTGAATGGGTCTTGATTGGCATAGTGGGGACACTGTGACAGTGAAAAGTAAATATATTTAGTCAAAAACTGAGATACCGACAAGAAGTGAAAGGGAACAAGTACGGATACCTCATTCACAACTCAGTATTTGACACCCATTAATGGGGAAGCAGGAGCTGGTGGAGTGAGTTCTGGGGTTCAGTTTCTGTATTGAAAGACATTATTTGCTTAATGTAATCCATTGGTGATGAGGCAGTAAGGATTCTGGGAAGTTAAGTTACCATAGAATGCTATAATGCTATATGACTGTTTTCTGGAAAATCTAAGTAAAGCATTAATGGATGACTTGTATCTCAGCTTCACTTTAACAGTGAACGGGGAATATTAATTTGGGACCAGAGAGTTTAATGTTTTCTGCTCATCACAGAGGTAAGTGCACAGTTTATATATATATATATATATATATATATATATATATATATATATATATATATATATATATATATATATATACATCTCTTACAGTTTATTTTTTTGGTGTCATTATTTCTATCCGTGATTTTGTTTTATGTTCCTTTTTATATTATACATTAATTCTGGAACTGCACATTAGTCAGGGAACTGAAATCAGCTGTGGCTGTTATTGCTGAAGCTAGTAAGTTATTTTGCTTTAGGTGTAAAAAGCTTACAATGAATAAAGTATGCAGAGGGAGTTGGTCTCCTGTAGACATTCTCAAGGCTACATCAGATAATAATGTGGGTTGATGAATGTGTGTGTGTGTGTGTGTGTGTGTGTGTGTGTGTGTGTGTGTGTGTGTGTGTGTGTGTGTGTGTGCGCGCGCACATGTATATGTGTGTATCAGGAGTTAAGAACTCCTTAAACAAACCTGTAAATATAGACAGAAAAACATAGGACAGATAGCAATCCGAAGAAGTAAAATTATAATATTTTCCACATCAAAACCATCACTGTCACAAAATCATAAACCCAAAACAAATTTTGTCCTTAATCCTTAAAGTGTGGAGTGATTTAATATATGCTAATTTCAGAGAGCACTTATAAAAACATTAAAGTTAGATGCAAAGTCATTTTATCACAAAAAGATAAATAGCAAAATTGTAGAGTTTCTTTATGAAGTATTTGTCAGTAGGATTTCAGAGGGAGGCAACTGCTGCATGTGTAAGAGAAAATAAATGTATGGCTTTCTAAACTTTATTTTTCTAGAGCAGCATATATAATCAGTCACTGGAGGAAGTCTAGAAGCAGAAAAAAGTTAGCGAAAAAAGAAAAAAAAAAAAGATTTCCAACAATCACAATTTAGATGACAGCAGGGTATGAACCTGAAGAAGCAGCAGTGACATAGAACAAAAACTGTAAACAGGAAATACCAGTTAGAAGTGAACAATGTTGGGACAGAAAACACGCTAGTTTGCTTTACAAAGGCTGCATGAAGGAGAAGGAAGAAAAAGTAGTATCAGCTATTTGTCTGAAAATACAAGGCTACACTTTATCCATTTTCCAAACGTGGGTGCCCCAGAAGGGAAAAAGATTGCAAATACATTGCCTCCCGATTACCAAAGGTTATGGTAAAGACTCAGAGGTAAATAGTTTGTCAAAGGATGTCAATTAGAACAGCTACTGAAGAGCAACAATGATCTATGCTCTAGTGTAGATAATATCACATTTTGACAATTTTCCCATGAAGAGGTCACGGGATGGTTATGAACTTTTATTGCAGGCAGGCAGCACGAGACCGTCTGAGTTGTATTATTTTCATACAATCTGACAATTATGAAGGAGTTAGATAGTAAAATGCATCAACAAAGTTATGAATGAGCAATATTAAATGTACACATGAACTGTCTCAGTTGGAAGAGTCTCCATTCAGAGGTAATGAAGAAAAAATTAGAATGAACATCCTGCTTGGCTACTTATTTAACTTATTTATTTTCTGCTTAAGTAGGTGGTTGAGGCTATAAAGGTCCACTTTCAGCCACAACCTTATTACAGCAATTTCTTTCGGCTAAAAAAGAGTGTAGGCATCACATTCCTTTAGCATTAAGAACAGAAAAATAATGTTCGATTTTAATTAGATGCTCATAGAATCAGAAATGTACAATGAACAGTTTGTGTTCTCATCAGATCTGTCAATCTCTCAGTGCAAGAAATCTGGACAAAGCCTAAAATAAAGGGGGGACAAAGGCCCAAAAATAGAGACAGATTTTAAATATTATTCCTATAAATTCAGAATGTTGCTAGCATAACACGGTTTCTGTTAGCATGCATTTCTGAAGAATACGAAGTCTGAAACTCAAATGCATGTTATTATGTAAGTTATTTAGTGACTTCAATCCTCACTGGTTTGCTGGAAAACCACACATTTTATGAGGAAGAGACAAAATATATGAGGCAAAAATCTGGACAGTCTGTGAAAATCCGGACAGTTGAAAGGTATGGTTGTCATCTGTGTAGATATCTACACAGATTACAGTTTCTAAACACAGTGTGAAAAAAACTCAGGTTTTGGTAGAACTTGTTATACATTGAACTAAGAAGAAAATGCTAAAGAAATCCAAATCTGTTTATTTTCCATGCAGACCTAGAGTTCTATAGTTCATTTTATAAAGTGATATATTGTTTGTTTTTTTTAATTTAAAACGGTGCCACATATTTTCTGGGGACATACATTCAGATGGCACACCCTTCCCCTATAGTAGGTGTACCATAGTCCTTTCTAATGAAGTAAAAATATTAAGCTTAACTGCACCTCTTGAATGAAATGTTGCAATATACTCAGTACAGGAACATATCATTTATGTATTTATTGAGAGTAGCTCTCTGGGTAGGTCAGCATGAAATAAGAAGATCTAAGCACCTTATATACAAGAATAATGCTATATACATTTAAGTGAATAACTGATAAGACTGGCACACCAATGAAAGGGAGCAGAAAATCTGCCAAGCTAAACAAAGAGC
The DNA here is from genome assembly GCF_019279795.1 of Protopterus annectens. Taxonomy (NCBI): domain Eukaryota; kingdom Metazoa; phylum Chordata; order Ceratodontiformes; family Protopteridae; genus Protopterus; species Protopterus annectens. Next base: position 1,878,882,275 of record NC_056725.1, on the reverse strand, counting down.
TATTTTAGGCAGGAGCACTATGGGAAATGATGATTTTATGTAACATAGGCCTTTTTGTTTTTACTTACTATGACCAAACTGTCCTTATTAAAATTGGATAAACATTTTATACTTTTGCTTAAAATAATCAAACTGAAAGAAATATAACATGATTAGGACAGTAGGCCACATACAAGATGGTCAAGTTGTGATAAGAAGCAGAAGTAGGTATGCTGACAATGGACCTTGAAGGGGTTGTCCTGCTTTTTCCAAAGATAGTACAGCCTTAAAGATGATGAAATTAAATAATGATGCATGGGGCACAGGCCACTGCATCTGGCATAGGAGAGTGTTTTCCCTTCCCAGAGGAAAGAATTTTGTTGTTTTTCCTTTAGCTGTCTTTTTCAGTTAGTATTACTGGTCAACCATTTTGCAAGTCACCATTCAACACAAACCTGTGTATAACAGTGTAACAGAGGGAGATATTGTCAGCACATCTATCTGGAATTTTGAAAATAATTGTATGTCATTTGTGAATATCAACATGATCTATATAAGATGCTTGTGTTACAAATGTATTAGAACTGTATGTCATGCAAGATGGTTTCTATAGACATGTATGCTGAAGAGGTATTTTACAAAGTGCTGTTTGAAATGTATTCACAGTGTACCCTACTGGAATGAAACAGAAATGTACATGCACTATTGTAACTGTTTAAATGTATATCTTAACAGCGGAAACTGGAATACAGGAGGTAAACTTCAGAAAAATATCTGAAATTAAACTATTTTATGGCTAGGTCATAAAAAAGATGTTGTTTTTCAGTTTCAGTGCAGCAAGGATACACAATGTCTAAAACTAGGGAGCTTTCTGTATTGTCTTGGAAGATTTTTACTGTTTTATGACTTCCAGCATTTGCCAAAGATCTGAGGAAAATACTTTGTCTATGTATTTTTACAGGTAGATGCTAAATGCTTCTAGCTGCCATCAATGGTTGTTTTGGGGCCTGGAAACTAGGAGTCAGATGACAAGAAATTATATAATTCTACCTAGCAGTAATATTTGAGATATTAATCTGAGAACTCTCTGAGAGAGAGAGTGAGACAGAGAGAGAGAGAGAGAGAGAGAGAGAGAGAGAGAGAGAGAGAGAGAGAGAGAGAGACAGCATTCTGTATTCTGTCTTGGACCTGACTAGATCCATTCACCACACCTCTACCTTGCTCTGAGTAAGTAAGTCTAGGGAACAGAATAATTCTCTTAGATATATTCTGGAATATAGCAACACTTAGTTTAAATATTTTTTCTTTATTTATTTGAGACTGTCCTGCAATGTTGTCTTAAATTATTTTGAACACTGATGTCACTGTAAATATTACTGAGTATTTTCTTGTTCTTTTATTATTTATTATTAAATATATTTAAACCTTTCATTGTGGCTCCTCTTTGTAGAGCTATTTAAGTTCTGAGAGTACTTGCTTATTTATTTGGTGACACCGTGGACCACTCCTGATAGCCTTGCTCTTGGTCAAACTACCATTTTTAGTAACATCATCACACAGTAATACTGGACACCTTTTGTTAAGGGCCTTAAAGTAGCTGATAAGGGGTTCTGGTGGCAGTGATAACTACCATATAGTCTGGGCAGAAGGTGGCATAGCTAGTAAACACATGTCAATCTTTCCCAGATGTGTGTGTGTGTGTGTGTGTGTGTGTGTGTGTGTGTGTGTGTGTGTGTGTGTGTGTGTGTGTGTGTGTGTGTGTGTGTGTGTGTGTGTGTGTGTGTGTGTGTAAAACAAATCTCCAAGACTGTGTGTGTCAGCTACATGGGCAGGGACATGAAGCACTGGTTGGACAGAAAGAGTGTTGGAGGATTTGGCTTGTAACCCTGTCAAAGAACTCAACTCTATAGCTGTGCCAGTGGGGAATGTTATTGGGGATCTGGAGAAAGAGGGAGAAACCAGCCACAGACTGACTGTGGTCTCTGTATGCTCTTAAGGGAAATTGCACTTGATGCAGTGAGCTGCAATAGGAAATACAGTGTGTACCTGTCATCCTCCCAGTGTATATCCCCCACTGGTGTCAATGGTGAGGATTGAGGCTTCTTGATTACTGGTCCAGTGGTGGTGGGGGGGTCACAGACACTTTTCATAACTAAGCAAAAAACACTGAAATTCTGCATTTTAAAAGAATATGTGCATTGTGGCATATCAGAGTTATTCGGTTTCCACAGAAAAAAGTATGAACTTCAGCATGTATTTTATTTGTTGCTTTATTACAATATTTTATTGAAGACCTTCTTGTGCAAAAAGCCTGGTTCGAGAATAAGTCAGCAACTGTCTGAGTCACTGGACAGGAATGGAAATGCTATGCTACAGAAGCAAATGATTGTGTTTGTGAGAAGAGTTTTTAAAGAGAAGACAAGAGTGCAATACGTCTGTGTGGGAGTGCACAATAAAGAAGAAACACTGCCCAAAGATCTAACAATCAAGGGTGAAAATTCTAGATATTGGCTTTACATCTGTGGATTTTACATGTTTGCTACACATTTCTACTTGCAGTGAGCAGGCTTCCAGGAATGAGTGTAATTTTTTACTTCATCTGCTTCTAGTACCTAATGTAGCTCCTTTTCTCAAAAGAAACACAACTAGACGCAGCATCTAATTTTATCTATACAGCAATTACTGAATAATGTAAGTACTGTGAGTGTGGGAAAATGTAAGCTATAAAAGACTTCCCAAGTATCAAAGTAAGATATTCTGGCCAGTTTCAAGATTAAGCCTCCTACTACCTAAACTCATGGTGACTAAATAAATTAAGTTAACAGGACTAGTTCTTTGCACACTTTATTTCCTGTTAGATCATCACTCCTATATAGTGCTTTCTAAATTCTGTAACTATCCTATTTTGTCTACCCTAACCGGTGGTGCCAGCTAGTTCCCAACAGTTTACAGTGTTGGTCTTCATTAACTATGAGACCGAGGGGATCAGGCCATTTTAAGACCTAGGGGAACACAGTAGTTTATTTCCTCTTAGAGACAGCTGGGGATTCCCTTATCTCGTAGGCCATTAGGGAATAAAGCAACACATTAGTACTGACCTGCATCAATAATGCAAAGGGGTTAGGCTGTCTTTTGTATCCTTCTATTCCACCATTCAACCAACTGAAGAAAATAACTATTAACACTGATATGAATGAAGTTACATACAATAACCTTATTTTGAGAAAGAGTCTTAAATGCCTTTGTAAAATAAAAATATGCTACATATGTAGTCAGTCCCCAGTCCAACATCAGTGTTAAACCTATGGACGTCCTTCCTTGCTTTATTGTCTCTTGAGTTATCAGCATCTGGAGGACTTCCTGGACATCTGGGTTAGTGTTCTTACAGATGTTGGCCAGACAGTAATTCTTAGCAAATTAAGCTGATTGTTGTCCCATGCTATAGTCTACACTCTGAGATTTTCTTAACTCATTTTTTTTGTGGGCCAATCAGCCAGGTGGCTAATCTTGCTCTGCTTCTCCACACAAGCATGGCTTTGCTTTGATCTTCCCCCAGCCCTTTTCTGACTCACCTCTTATCATTTGCTTAGACTCACCCAACCACACTTCTTCAACCTTCTGATCATTCCTACCCTACTCGAGTGGTACCTCCACCCAATTAATACACCTACTAGCTTCTCTAATTTCACCAATGCTTTCACTAATTCCATTAGTTTTGCAGGCCACACTCACTTTCATTACTTTTCTTCAATAATCAACATTAATCCTAGAGATGTATTTCAGAAGTCTGACATCAGGAAATAGTGACTTGCATACATAAGGGAGGCATTATATCAGACTCTAACAATTGCAGGTCTATCAGTCTCAGCCGTATCCTTTACAAATGTATGAAGTATTAATTGAACTTATTGCAAAGCACACGGGTGAAGTTAAAAGTAACATACTCGGAACAATAGGATTTTGTTAAAGGAAAATTTTCCTTATATAAGCAAGTGACGTTGTTTAACATGGCACTGGACTAGGGACTGACAACATATATAACATATTTTACAAAGGCATTTGAGACTCTATCCCAAAATGAGGGCAATTATATGTAACTTCATTCTGATCAGTGTTAATTGTTATTTTCTTCAGTTGGTTGAAATGTTTCAGTAGAAAGATACAAAAGATGGGAATAGCTTGCTACATAAGGCTACAGAGATGTCCAGTGAGGTCTCTCATGGCTCAAGAAGGGGACCCTTCATACTTGGCTGGTATCTATCTATTTATTGATCTGTCTGTCTATTGCTGGACAATAACAATAGTCTCACTGTCAGAGAATTAAAATTAGTATTGTAAAATTTGAGGGAAAAGGTATGTGAAAAATTAATGGAGAAACATTGAAGGTTCATAATGAAATAAAATATCATTATAGACAGTAAATTAAGCTTTGATCAGCATGTTACAACAAAAAAGTTAGAAAGGCTTACGCTCTAGCATGCTACATACTTAAATGCATAAAACATGCCACATACTTAAAGGGATAAAGCATGCCACATACTTAAAGGCATAAAGCATGCCACGTACTTATATGCATAAAGCATGCCACATACTTAAATGCATAAAGCAAGCCATGTACTTGCATGCATAAAGCATGCCACTTACTTACATGCATAAACATGCCACGTATTTGCATGCATAAAGCATGCCACATACTTACATGCATAAAACATGCCACCACGTACTTACATGCATAAAGCACGCCACGTACTTAAATGCATAAAGCATGTCACGCACATACATGCATAAAGCATGCCACATACTTAAATGCATAAAGCATGCCACATACTTACATGCATAAAGCCTGCCATGTACGTACATGTGTAAAGCATGCCACAAACTTAAATGCATAAAGCATGCCATGTACGCCGCTTACTTACATACATAAGCATGCCACATACTTACATGCATAAACAGTAGACTATCAGATGTCATTGCTTCCCTGTACACATTATTCATCAGAGCAGTTATAGAATATTATACAACGACCCCCCCCATTAATATTCCAAAATGTGCATGCTGATTGGCCAGCGTGCCCGTTGTAAATCCCACAATATACCAACGAAAAAAGATCCTGTTACCCGGACTTTTTCCGTTGGTATAAAGTGTCCAAAACATTTTTTTTTTTTGATAAATAAAAAAAAGAAAAAAACAGAGCAATGGAGACTTTCTTTTCTCCATTGCTTCCATTTCAAAGCATTGATGTACTGGGTATGTGTAGGAATGCAAGTCCCATACGCATGCGCAGTACATCAACACAAGGAAGCAGTATACCACCACCGGCGGAAAAACAGTAATGTGCCGTTATACAAAGACATTATTTAAGAAAAGTAAGTATTTTTTTTCTTAAATAATGTCATTGTATAATAGCAATAACTGACTCTGTGGTTGTGGTATATTGAAATTTTTACCCACGGTTAGCTTTATTTAATCACTCGGGCTTCACCCTTGTGATTAAACCACACCAACTGTGGGTAAATCTTCAATATATCACACCACGTCATCGGTTATTGCTTAATAATATCATTTCTGCAGCCTAAGACAAGGCACCTGGGACAACTATTCAAAATTTAGAGTTCATCTTCAATTTGATGTACTCGAGAAAGCCCATTTTGACTTTCCTAGTTGAGATGGTTATATAACTGTTCACTTCCATAGCATTATTTCTCTTTAAGGTATGTTAAATAACACTCTCTCCTCAGCTCAACCTGACCCCATTCTCATCCCTTCCTTTGTTTCTTATATCGTTCTTGCAGGCTATGCTCATTGATTTACTTAGACTTACCCTTCTGTACATTGGTCACCTACTTCCCCCATTCTTTTTACAGTTTATAATATTTTCTGGTATTAATTTGATTACTAAATGTTGCCTTTCTCTGTTGTATTCTTCATATCCTCTGTTACACTAGCACTTATAATGCATGTTTGTATTTTGGGTCATTTACTCGGCAAAGCCTGAAACTGATATTTTTGATCAGTGATCTACCCTGGTAAATAAATAAATAAATAAATAAATAAATAAATACATATGGAAATGGGGAGAGGAGGGGAGGGGCTAGAAGGCATGAACTATTATGACAGAGTGAAAAAACTACTTTTGTTCCACTTCTGTGTATCCTACAGCCTTCTTAGAGATAAGCAGTGCTTGATAAACAAAGCCAAATCTGGTGGATTCTATTTGAAAACGTGAGGCTAGAATGTATGATGAGGAGAGTCAATGAACATCTAGTAATTCAGTGCTTGAAATTAGCACAAACAATTAAACGAAAGTAACAAGTCTGTATCCTAACAACTACCAGAATAGTGGCATAGGTAGCCTCTCACAGTAAATTTAAATACTTTATTCACTCATAGTATTGAAAAACATTGATAAGTACATGGGCAGGTTTACTATCAAACGTGAGAATGTCAAAAGACATTCCAATCAAAAAAACGACTTTGGAATGTTGAAAAGGTCAGAATGTTGCAAACACACTTCCTGTTGTGAATTTGACCTTTGTTGACATCCATAGACTGCAGTTTTATATTGCACGTCACATCACATAAAGATTTTGCAGGGGGACAAGCCCCCCCTGCAACCCCCCCATACAGAGGGCTGCACCCTCCACACCTCCCAGAGATTATATATTCCAACTCTGAGATCACACTACAGTGGGGAAAAGGGTATATTTCCCAATCTGCACTGTACCACAATCTCTAGTAATAAGGTTGACCACATATGTGCGAATGGACAGTGCATTCGCTGAACCGGAGACTGGCAAACATGAAGGTTCGACAACACAGGATTCAGGCAACTGTAATTCGACATCATGTGTTCACCAAACCTTCATTCGTTATTTTGATGGTAAACTGCATGGGCAATAGAACTTTCCAGCATATGATAAATGCAATCAAGCTTCCTGAGGGCTGAGGATTTGGAAGCTTGACAACGCAGTCTATGATATAATAATAATAGTAATATTAATAATAATAATACATTAACATTGGTCATATAACATAATTTAAAGCGTTGGTGTTTGCTTTGGAGGTGTATCAGAGGTTGTTGTGTTTGTAGTGTTTGGGAGAATGAGGAGGAGAAAAGAAAAAGTAAAATAAAAACATACATCAAAAGAGACAAAATGGAAGATAAGAACTAAATTTTGACAGGTACTGGAGTAAAAATATCTATAATATATCTATAATATTATATATTATCTATAATATATAATATCAGTAATATAATATAACAATAACCCAAGGCTGGGTGTGGATAATGCTGGATTTACTCATGGTTGATGTGGTTTGGTCATGAGGGTGAAGCCTGAGTGACCAAACAAAGGCAACTGTGGGTAAATCAACATTACCCACACCTAGCCATGGGTTATTGCTATTGTACAATATTTAATAAAAAAGTTACTTACTTTTCTTAAATAATGTCCTTGTATAATGGTGCCGTGCTGCTCTTCCACATTTTTCCCTGGTATCCTGGGGCCTTCTTGATGTACTGTACATGCATATGGGACTTTCATTCCTCACTTATGCAGTATATCAGTGCTGTGTAAGGGAAGCAACAGAGAAAGGAAGATCTCTGTTGCTTTTTTTTGTTTTATAATTAAAAATTATGAAATCACAGTTTCAATGTACAGCAGAGAGGGGACAGGGAACATATAAGGATAATCAGGTATGTTTCTCTAGTTTTGCATAACCTACCTGATTATCCTTATGTAGTTCTCTGTCCCATCTGTCTTGTCCATTTGAAGATTCTGTTTTTTGAAAGTTTTTTAAAAATAAAAAAAGTAGAGTTTCCATAGCATATATTAATAGAAGAAAGCCCAGGTGACCAGACTTTTTTCCCACTGGTATGTGTTCAATTTTCAGTGGGCATACTGGTTGGGCTGACCAATCAGCATGCTCATTTTTTAATGTTAACGGCCAGTCATTGTATAATATCTAATACACCATTATATTCATGTAGGTATTTTGCAAGTGGACAGCTAACGAGAATAGAATGTAACCTTTATCAAAATCAAGTAATACAAATATTAAGGAATCCTTCTTTGAACTTTAAATTGTCCAGTTTATTCAAAGTAATGATTGCTTTCATCTATCAGACTTCATCAACTACAGTGTTTCTACAGGATAAAACAGTGGATTACTTTCAACAAAAAGACTTTTCTTTTTCTTTTTAAACTCTGGACGTATAGAAGCAGTGGCATTTGACATAGATACTGCTTATGGAAAAGAAAAGTCAGTTAATGCCTTCACATTGTCAAGGGTAAGGAACTGTAACACAAGATGTGGCTCAAGTGAATGCAGAAAGAGCACTGCTAATCACTATATAGCCACTTAAGCAGTACAGTTAAAATGGTATTAGCATCCACTGAATGGTATTTCTATATACAGGACAAGAAGCCTGTCAATCACTGGTATTAAATTGAGCAAAACTAATTAAACAGTGGAAAAGAAGGCAGCACCTGGGCAACTTCTGTAATGCTAAGGCACATGGCCAAGCATCATATTTATATGTCTGCAAATGTAAGAAAGAACAATTTCAAGTCTCTAGTCTTGCCTCAGTGGTGAAGAAGTAGAAGGGTACTTACATATTATCGCAACCACATTTAGAGCGGGAAAAGCAACTCACTTCTAAGGGCTTCTCCTGCCCAGTTATGTTGCCCAACTTACTTGGGAAGTGTGTGTGTATATGTGTGTGTGTGTGTGTGTGTGTGTGTGTGTGTGTGTGTGTGTGTGTGTGTGTGTGTGTGAGTGTTGACAAGTGTGCAGAGGTGGTACGGATAATGGGTGAGAAATTGGAGAAGGATTTCGGAAGTATATCATCACAACCACTTTAGAAGCAGGAGAAACACCTAATTTCCAAGCCATTCTCCTGCCAAACAATGTTGTGAAATGCTCTTCAGAAGTGTGTGTCTTGACAACTGCATTTCCGAACTCTGGAAAACCGAGATTGAGTTAATACTAAACTGTACAAGCGAATTAACTGAAAATCAAGAAGGGTACAAAGTACTATTCAGTTGAGGACGAAAACAGCTAAGAAAGATACTTTTACTTTCATTTTCTTTGTAAATGTGCAGGTCTGAATACCTTGCAAGTAAGCATGACATCGTATTGGTGAAAGGTTAACCCCGTTTTCTTTAAGGCTGATCTGGAGTTCATGGCTGTATTATACTTTTCGAAAGGCTATTGCTATAGTTATACGTAACAAATTTCCTTTGCAAATGGGTAGGGTGCATATTACATCCTGTGGTGATGTCCAGGTAATACCCGGTGAAAAACTAGACAGTTAATGGTAAAGGTCGCCATTCTGTTACATTTGGTAAGCGCAATATGTTCACCGGAAAGTGACTGTCATGAAGACAGTTCAGTGACACACACTTTCAAAGTGACTTTGATAACAGTTTTTCGGCAGCACAATGGCTTGGAACTGAGATGGTTGTGTTGCTGCGAATGTGGTTGCGATAATACGTAAGTACCGGTAGAAGTTATAAGGTAGCATGGTGAATGATAAGAGAGGATGACAACTGCTTTATGGAACCTGAGGACGATGGTGCTGAATCTGGTGATGACAACAGAACCTTCTGAAGAAATATTTCACAGACATTTATTTTGAATTTCTTTTAAGTTATAAGTCGTTTTTTGATTTTCCAGAGCAACTCAACCCAAACTATTTATTTATTTTACATTTGTTGACCGGGAGTGTCCAGGTGAGCTATTGCCCTTTTTCAGCGGAGGCCCGGGGAGAAAAGCTCCAAAGATATATAATGCAATAAAAATAGCAATACAGATACATTTCAGTAAAAGTAGCAATAGAGAATTTTGGTAGGTAAAATACGTAAGTTGCATACATGTGTATTGTTGACAGATAAAAACAATACTATAAACAAAAAGGAGAATGTTAAAAAAGTAGAATAAGTTGTATGTTTTGGTTTACAAAGAGAGATGAGTAAATATAAGGTTTTGTATGCAGAGTAGCAGAAACTTAAAAGGTTACATAAGAATTTCAGGGGGCAGAGTACAGAAGAAGCTTTGGAGGTTGCATAGGAAGCATAGGATGAAGTAGCTAATGGTAAGTTTTAGTAAGTTAGTTTGACTGTACTATAAAGGTAGGTAATAATCAGGGACTAGCCAGCTTTTGCCATAACATTTTCAAATATCAAGCAAAGTCAGGCAAATAAATATCTTTTTTGAATTAGCAGTCAGAAATGCCAAATCAATTAAGATTCTCAAAGATAATATGATATTGCATGTGAGGGGCAGGTTATGAATGCTGAGTCTTCCTTTATAAGCCTTGTATCCAACAGCATATTTATCCCTGAATGAAGCAGTGCTATCAGAAAGGCAACCAGTTAGGTGGGTCAGAGTTTGTACCTGTCTAAAAACAAAGTAAATAGACAAACAGTGTAAAGCACATCATCAAATATCCAGTATTCAGATTCCAGAGTGTATGTGTATTTTAGGGTGGGTTGGTGGCTTCAGTTGCACAGATTAATGGCATCAAATTTCATCAAAATCAGACTGCTGTTAGCAAATAATTTAGGTGGAATGTTCTGGGTGGCCATCGGGGTGGCCGTTAGCGTTGTTGCCTCACAGCAAGAGGTTCTCCGGTTTCATCCTCGGCTGGGGTGCCTTCTGTGCAGAGTCTGCTTGTCCTCCCTGTGGCCACGTGGGTTTCCTCCGGGTGCTCTGGTTTCTTCCCACATCCTAAAGACATGCTGTAGGTGGATTGGACACTCTAAATTGGCCCTAGGCATGAGTGTGTGTGCCTTCTGTGGAAGGTTGGGTGCCGGGCTGGCAACTCAATACCGTAAAAGTCCACTGCCAATCATGATCGGACAGGTGATCCGCTGTGGCGACCCCTAATTGGGAAAAGCCGAAAGAAGAAGAAGAAGTTCTGGGTGGCCATCAACTGACAGGCAAACAGACAGTATATAGCAAATCTCTACTCATATCCGTTCAACATGTTATTATAACCTCTCATGCTATATGTTTGAGTAACACCTGCCAAAACTATCCTATATTGTCCATCTTTGCAAAACACTAAAAATTCAAAATAGACTGCAAAGTCTGTCACTTGATTAAGGATAAGAATGAAGAGATCAGAAGGGCTAGCTGCACATAAATGGGATCCTACCCATCTATAGTCATCCATGTTATGAGGGTCTTTTTCCACTGCTGCACTTGGCTTAGAAGGAATGAGATAAAAAATGAAAACAAATGACCTACCAGAGCAAACTAAATAGAGCACTTGAGAATTATGCTAATCTTCAGGAAATATACTCAGATAAAAAATACATAGCAATACCTCCAGTTCCCTAAAGCACATAATGTTATTACTGGAATAAACGTCTTCTAGGTAGCTATTGATACTCCATATATAGTCATTTCTATCCTGCACTGGATGGAACCATTCAAGATCAGATCCAGCCAGTATACAAAAGCTGCTTATTGTGGCTGCTGAAACTAACACCTGATATGAATCATCATTTCCTGCAAGGCTTTAATTTCACTAAATAACACATGCTAGGAATACTGCTACATGTAAACAATTTATACACACACACACACACACACACACACACACACACACACACACACACACACACACACACACACACACACACACACACACACACACACACATTCAGTTTAGAATTTGCAGTAAGCTACAGTACACATACAGAACTACACAGTGCAAGAATTATATATATTCGTAAATGCTAAATCTACTTAATCCAATTACTAATATTAATTTGAAATATATCCTCCTGCCACTATAAATGGACAATGCAAACCATCCTTACAAATTAACACTCAAACATCCATGAAACATTCATTGCCAAACAAATTAGTTAGCTACTGTATAATAATAACTACTTATTGAAAATGTGCATGAAAACTATGCTTGAGTTACTGACTTATTTTGCAATGCAATTTTATTTTCCATTTTTATATTTTTTGATCTAGATGTTTAGTGTAATGATATCTGTAACATAAGCACATCTCTTCACCAGCAATAGTATGCAGGTTAATTGCAACATATATTTTGCAACCTTGATATATTTGCAATCAAGACAAAATTTGAAAGCAGAAGAAATAACTTGTACACATGTAATACGCAGTATATTGTCCAGACCTGGTCAGACAGCTAAGAACAAAGAAACAGATTGACACAGGTGGAGTCCATTTTGGGGGAGGGGCAGGGAAGAGGAAATGAAACTACTGTTTTTCTTCATAAAATGACAGCACTAGTGGTTATGATCAAAGATTTTTGCAGAGTATTTCCTTTTGATCCTGAATGAGTGTATAATATTGATACTGCACCTGCCTTTCCAAATTATTCATTTCCTTGCCATGGCCATCATTATGAGTTATCACCACCTTGCCGTGTTGCTGCTCCTTTGCAGTCAGTGTGCATGGCATTGGGGATTTTGGAATGGAGAAGGAGACGCTTTGCCATGGGAATGTTAAAATTACAGTTCTAACCTTAGAATAAGAACACTCGTCCATCTACTTGTTAAGTGAATAAACTACTGGAAACTTCAACAAAGTGTCTTTATCCCTCTCACAGGGAGGGTATCAGAGAGACAGAGAGACTCAGAGAGAAAGTGATTTTGTCTGGATTAATCCTTTATACTCAGCATATTACAAGGACAGACAATATGGAGGAACTCCATTAAGGGGCAGCTAAGATGGCACAAATTTGGAATCATAAGGCACATTAATGTTGTTGTTGTTGTTATGTCTTTTGGCTTTTCCCAGTTAGGGGCCGCGACAGCGGAACTCCAGTCCACTAATGACTGGCAGTAGATTTTTATGTGCCGAGTTGCCTGCCCTGACGCACAAGGTATGCCCATTCGCGCATGTCTCCTCACAGAAGATGCTCTAGCTGAGTATCGAACAGGACAACGTCTTGCTGTGAGGTTACAATGCTACCACAGCACCACCACCGCAGTATATCAAGTTAAAAAAGTCTATTTGTAGTCAGGAGAAATGAGAAGGCCAGTGAGAAAGGCATACTGTATTTCAGAATAACAGAGCGCAATACTTTCTAAAAATGAATAATGCACAAACTGGGCATTCTTCCTGACAAAAGATGAATGTTCGAAACAGGAGTGAAGGAGAATACTACAGTGTTCTCAAAGAACCACAAACACACACACACACACACACACACACACACACACACATGCATACACACACACACACACACACACACACACACACACACACACACACACACACACACACACACACACACACACACACACACACACACACACACACACAAATACACACACACAAACACACACACACACACACATGCTCAGACTGAGAATTGGCTGTGCTACTATTTATTTCCATTTATTAACCTGATTCTTTCACTGGTCCAAAGAACCTTTTCAGTAGATGACATCATTTGGAACCCGTACTACTGAGTTTGCTGAGCAATCCATCAATGTGAATAAAAATGTTCATAACCCTAGGGCACTAGGACTTGTTGGTAACATGCTCGAATTTCAGATTAGAGACTTACAAGTGCTTCTGAGGTAGTTCATTAGTGTGGACTTAATGTGTGAGCATAAAAGATACTGTAGCAAATGCTGGCGAGGGCAGAACTTAGTCTTCATTATGCTGAGTTTTGTGTTTATCATGTCTGAAACTCCATCATGGGGCTCACACTGATTCAAAGATGCACTGATTGCTTAAAAAATGGCTGGTTCATTTTATAGCAGGTTTGTACCTTGGATTTACTTTACTCTCTCTCTGGTTGAAACTATATTTCTTAACGTGTTGCTGAAAAAGCTGAATGCTCACTTTATACAAGCATTATCAAAAAAGTCTTGAGTTCCACATGCTCATATATTTGTAACTTTATATGAAAGTACTAGGTAGTCAGTCTGTAGAACATTGTAAGCCAGGCCAATAAGCCATATTCAGAAGCTCCCCCAACATCAAAAAATGCAATACAGAACAGAGCAGTAGAGAACTTAAGGTTGACTTTCCAGTCATCTAGGTTTATCCTAAAGGTGGCAAGAATGCTGTTCTTTTTGTCATGTACTATACGTTTGCTCCATAGGTGGGATACATTGGGATGCAAATCTGTCATGCCTCTGTGCCTTATTTATCTGTTGAGGAAGATTTAGGTCCTGTAACTGAGTATTTGAAGAACTATTTGTTCTAGGAAGGAATATGCACTTAGGGTAAATTACATCTTTCATGGCTTGAAAGTCTAGATACAGATCATCATGGGTGAGTCTATAAAGGGCTGACTACAAAGAGTGGACTTTTAGTCTGTTCAGTTAACTCAGGATCTTGAGGCCTATGATCTTTCTCTTAAACTGAGTGATACATTTAGACAAGTATGTGTTAAAAGGGGCACTGTATTCGGTAACTGTTCTGATGTGAGTTGATTAAAGGGGAATCAAGACTTTTTCGGATCTAGGTGAGATGCCTTCTGAAATTAGATAAGCCAGGTAGAAAGCTTTTGGAACCACAGTGGAAGAACAAAGAACTGTTACTTTTTTATATATGTCACAGGATCTTATACATACATCTAAGCTGCCATCATCTAATTTAGACAGGACTTCAATTTAACATCTCATCTCACCTGAAGGATGATGTCACAGGAGTGCAGCACCTGAACTGCAGTGTCAGCACTGGAAAATATGTCTAAGCACCTGGTGTGGAAATATAATTCACAGCTACCAGTTCTTCTAGGAGCAAAGGCAAGCATGATGCTTGTTGAGCCAGTGATACTGTAATAAAAGTCAAAGGACTAAGTTCTCGTAGCTGCCCCAATAGATTAAAACATTCTCACTTTTCTGTCTGTATGTCTGTCTGTCTCTTTTTCTCACTCTTGTAACAGCTCCTATATGTCAATCTCTGTCTCACCTTCTAGGCTATAAAACAATCCTGTCCTGGTCTTCCTCCCCATCAGGCAACTGCTAATACTAAAGCAGTTGCATCCAAGATCTCGCCTTTAATCACAAAATAAACAAGACTTGTTGAAGAGTTGGGTTACTCACTCAGAAAATCCCCTGTCTGTGGAACAAGCTCACCTTCCAATTCACAAAATGTATCACAGTGGCCTCCTTCAAGGTCTGCCTTGATGACTTGATAGATGCTCACAAATTCACTCCTCAGATAAGCAGTATGGCCATCATTAAGTGGGGTGTCAAATCCACTGCATTTTCTGTGCCTCCCTCTGCAGCACTGAAGTCTCGCAACATCTTGTCTATGTTCCTGCAGTGCAGTTTCATGTGCACATTTATTTGCTGCATTATACACACTTTTCCATGCCATGTTATGGCTGCTCAGCATGCACTATGCTGCAGTACGTTAATGCTACTCCTCTGACATCCCCACTTATGTGCTTTGTGAGGCTATATAGCTCTTTGCTATAATACTCCTCAGTTTTCTCTCGTTTCTGTGATTTGCATCTTCCATGTTTGTATATCTGCCCTCAACACCAGTTATTATTTATGCACTACACTAGTTTCCTTTGGAATCTTGCTGTTTGCACTTAATGAGTAATTTTGCAAACTTTTTGAACTTTAATGTAGCAGAGGGACAAACAAGAAAGTAAACAGCAGAGAGATGTATAAGAAAAAGGTAATGTGTACATATTTTAAAAAGTAAATGATTCTTGCAAGAAGAGAAAAACATACTGAAGGATAGGGTCTTCCTTACCTTCAATGCTAATGATGTCTGTATGTATACTGTTATTAATGCATTGCTGTTAGTTACTCGTTGAGCCTCTCTGTATGTATACTTTTATTGGTAGGGCAACATTTGCAAACTGATTTGCACATGTAAGTGAATTCACCCCTGTCAGGCTGCATTAAGTGCAGTGACATTCTGCAGGGTCAAATAATCTGACTATCGCATAGCAGACTGAGTTTCTCTTCTGCTGAGTTATCAATAAATATGATTTTGTGCAGAAGTTAGATCAATTACATTTGCAATTACTATACAGTGGTCACATCATAAACAGAAGTATATTCATTTAAGATCGCAATTACAGTATAATCATAGCATATGCAATGTACTGATGCAAAATAAAATCAGCTTTAAAACGCATAAAAGATACTGTGGATGTGAATAAATTAAAATATTATTCACTGACATAAACACAGTAAACAAACAAATACAAATTAAATTTGCTGTAAAAGAACTGAAAGGATATTTAGCAAATAATGAATATTTAGATTGGAGGCACAGTGGCACAGTGGGTATCATTGTTGCTTCACAGCAAGAGGATTTCCAGTTTGATTCTCAGCTTGGGTGCCTTCTCCGAAGAGTCTGCATGTTCTACCTGTGTCTGCATGGGTTTTCTCCAGGTGCTGTGGTTTCCAGTCATATTCCAAAGACATGTAGTAAGTGAATTGAGTATTCTAAATTGTGTGTGTGTGTGTGTGTGTGTGTGTGTGTGTGTGTGTGTGTGTGTGTGTGTGTGTGTGTGTGTGTGTGTGTGTGTGTGTGTGTGTGTGTGTGTGTGTGCGTGGTGTGGAAGAACAACTGTGGCAGGGTTAGCCATCCAGCAGTGTGGACATTGGCTCTAAATGATTGTCATTGTTGAAGTAACAACCTGACCCCATGTACAAAAACAGGAAAAAGGGATTGTGGATAGATGGATGGAATGAGCACCTAGTTGTTACTAACCCACCATTAAAATAATCTTCACAAACTTGTGAATTTGTAGCAGTAAAAATCATTCAGGAAATATGCTTCTGAATACAAGCCTGCAACTATGCAAGGGATTACAGAAAGTATTGCATGTCACCTCTGAAAAGCCAACTATCCTGAGAAAGTACTACATAATCAACAATTCAAGAAACATAAGACATGGTAAGACCAAAACAGAAATACTTAAAAATTATTAAATGAAAATCATCCAAAGAATAAACTGCATATGTAGGAGATGTACAATTACTATCCTTTTGTGAAAGACTTGGCATATGCAACCCAGCAATTCTAACACAATTTTCTTTGGCTTATGTTTTAGCCTCTGATCTATACAGCAGCATTAACAAGCAGACACTTCTGCAGGTGAAAACAGTCAAGACAGTAAACCTTTTATTAAAAAGGTGCACAGAATCCTGAAAAATTACAGAAGATGCCCTCTAGCATAACATTTGCTTCATTGGAATAAAGATTTTGAAAATGGTTAAGAAACTTGCTCATAAGTGAAAGGTGAAAGTAAAATAAATTTGCTAAATTACTGTGGTGGTGGTGCTGCGGTAGCATTGTCGCCTCATAGCAAGACGTCCCATTCGATTCTCAGCTAGAGCGTCTTCTGTGTGGAGGCATATGTGAATGGGACATGCCTTCGTTGAAGGTTGTGCGTCAGGGCTGGTAACCCGGTATGTAAAAATCCACTACCAATCATTAGCGGACCGGAGTTCCGCTGTGGCGACCCCTAACCAGGAAAAGCCGAAAGACACAAACAATGTAGTTAGGCCTGGCCAAATATAAGATTAACAAACCATTTCAGCAACTAATATGGACTAATGAACCAATTCATCAAAAGATTACTGTGCAAAGAAAGCAATAGTCAACAAAGTGACACCCACAGATGTGCATTTAGTACTTGAGCATAAACACGTATCATTAACTTCTTATCTCTTACTAAACAAAATGAACTTGCTGAAATATTAGTGAACAATCTTATTACAATGAAACTCTGCACAAGAAAAACCCTGAAACTATTCTGATGAAATGACTATCGGGTGGTTTCATGAAACCTGATACTGCGGACTATAACAGTATAAAGTGGTATATTTAAAAGGATATAACCAAAATCTTGCATTGTGCACAGGGTTGCCACTTCCCTGTGTTTTTGTGCAGGATAGGCTCTATTTGGTCAGCTGTGCCTGCGTAGGGCCAGGTGGGGGGAAGGCATGAAAAATGACAAATGTTCTGATTTTTAGTAGCAAAAATATTTCTTATGTTATCTCTAATAGCTGTATAAAGCAATTATTTTGTTTCTGAAATGCATTAATAGTATACAAAATGATATAGGTAACTCACATTCTATAAGTGAGCTTTTATTTTAGCAAAAAATGAATTCCAGGCCATTGCCGTAGTTGTAGGTATGGTCTATCCTGTAAAATCACACATTCCCATAAAATATGTCCCACTTTTGGTATCTGAAATGATGGCAAACCTAAATTCATAGAAACTAAAGTTGTTTTTCGTTGGAAGAGATTCCCTTATCCCCTACTGCAGGGAAGGGGGTGCCCTCAATACCACAATAGTTGTAAACAACTCAGAGAGGCTAAATCTTGGATAAGGGGGTTTAGTATTAACAGCTTTTACATGACTGCTGTTCCTGAAACTGTACCAGTCTCATGTAAATCTAATAAAAGTGTTTAATAAATAAAGCACAACTTATCAACAAACTTGAAAGAACAAGCATTTAAAAGATGAATAACTAAGAATAGTTATACCATTGAACTGCTATACCTTTGATCATTTGAGTAAAACTACCTTCTTAAAATGTATTAATTTTTATGCTTACAGTTGAAATCAAATATTGTCTTGATACTGTACACACTAATGAAAATATATCACATGTGATTTGTATATCCTGGAAGTTAAACTGTCTCACTATTCTCAACTAACTGGAATTTACCTCTTTAGCTTCCCTCTCAGGACAGTTTCTGGTTATTCCTGAGCAGCTGTAAAGAGTGCCTGGCACATTATCTGCTATGTGACTAAACAGGCTTACAAATGGACCTGGATTAATACACCACAGACAAGATCAGTATTATCACCAGATTAGTATATATCTTCTATTATGACATATAATCCCTGTGACATTTAGGTGGAGTTATTGCTATATGCAGATTAATGTAGTCTACACAATCGCCTCCTACTCCACTATCTGACTGTGTATCATTACACAGGGCCATGACATTCCTTTGATTATGTGTACTTTACAAAGGATTCCCCTGTTCCAGTGAATAACTACTATGCCATTAGGCAGATGCATTTTCACAATTTGCTTAGTGCACCTAGGATATGATGCACACTTAACAATGGACAGGACCATGTCTGTCACCTGGTTTTCATATAACCATGCTCAATCTTCAATCTGGTAGTATCATAGAAGTTAAATAGTTTATGATGCTGTAACCCCCCCATCCCCCAAACAGCCTTTTTTCTTCTTTTTCTTCTTTGTATAACCATTTTCAAATGGGTAAAATTCACAGAAGTGAGAGGATAATATTAATTCGAACTCAAGGCCTCCAGCATACTGTGGCTGTGTTACTGTGACTTGACGAACAAGACCCTCTGGAATGATATATGTTGAGTTTTCCTGTTAAAGTTTTATGCTTTTAGCTAGAAAACCTCCTGGGTTGTGAGTAAGGTGAAATTACAAAGACATACAGATGCACACAGACACATACACAAAAACCCATCTGCTTAGGCACTGTTAGAATCACCTTGTTTGGAGGAGGGGGTCAAGCTGAAAGGATAAGGCAGTAAAGGGAAAAGTCAACACCTACCTGCCCAGAGACTCATGTTGATCCAGTGGGAGTGACACTATCATGGTATGCAGTTGGCACAGAGGTTAAAGTTGTGAGCTTTAGTTCTGGTGGTACAAGATTTGATTCCCTTAGCTCTCATTTGCCTTCTATGTGACCTTGAGCAAGTCACTTCCCTAGACATTTCTCATGGGTCTCCCCTGATAAGGGACTATGCATCCTGTGGACCTACCTGGTCAACAAATAGGATTACTTTTATTATGCTGGAGGTTCATATGTTCACAGCTTTTCCTAGGCTAATGACCACCAGGGATTTTACAAACCTAGGCATGCAACCCAATAAAGTTTTGTCCCTAAGTTACTTGGATGCCTATATGGTGGAATATGTTAGTAAGGAGATAGTTAAGGATTATGCGAAAGATTATGTGAGTTGGTGGTTAATTTACTTACGCCTAATCCCTGTCCATCGGAGACACGGGGGCAGACCAGGGGCAAATTTGTAATTTCTCATCCAATGATCAATGTTTTGTTTGATTAGAGTTAGAAATGAACTCTGCTTTACGTAGGTGGGGAGCTTATTCTATAACACTGGGATCCTTTGTAACACATATCAGTCTTTCCTGTGTGTTCTATTTATGGCATAGGCAAAGTTCAGGTCCTTGCATCTATTTTTTTCTGGTGCTGTTTGTTTTGAGGATGTGCAAGAGATCCATCAGAGCTGGATCCAAGGATGTCTTATATGCCAGACATAGATCGCCTCTCAGTAGCATGTAGGAAACTTAGTGAAGAGAGAGGGTCTTAACGTGTTCTGTGTAGGACAGAGTATTCATACCCTGGATTCTCCTGGTGAGGAACCATTGAGGGCATACCAGCTGTTGCAAATGTCTAGTTAGGTACATGCTAAAAGGAGTATCATACTCAATGATGGGTCTGATAAGGGTGGAATAGAGTGGTACTATAACTTCCTTGGAAGTGAATGGCCTACTCTTGTTGATGAGCTGGGTGACAGAGAATGATTTTCTTATTATTTTGGCTATGTGCTGGTTGAAGGCCAGACTATTGTCTATCTATGCTGTCAAATCCCTAACTATTGAGTCAACTCTTAGGAGTGTTTTATCAATGAAGTAATTAGCTTGGGTGGATGATTTTCCAAAGGGTACTAAAATGTACTTCTTCTCATTGAGTTTTAATCCATGGCTTTGGCACCAGTCATTTGTTTGTGTTAGAGACACTTGTAAAATGTCAGTGTTATGGGGAGAATCTATGATAGCTCCCAATCTACAGTCTCTGTGAACTTGGTGAGCCAGAAGCCTTTGGGGTTAACCTTAACTTTTGAGAAGTAGATACCAAACAGAAATGAGCCCAACAAGGAGCCCTTGGGTACTCTGTTGGTGACCAGTTTCCTGGTGGAGGTGATCACACTGATCCTGCCTTCTTGGGTACTATCTATGAGCTAGCCAGCAATCCAGAAAATTATGTTGGGATTTATGTCTAGTTCTGAGAGTTTGCCAACAATACCTAAGTGGGATATTACACCAAATGCCTTGGTCAGGTCAAGGTAAGCAGTATGCACCATTTTCCCTTCATCCATAACCTTAGTGAGCCTTTTGAAGAAGTCTACCAGGTTCAGTAGGCAAGACCTTCTCTTAACAAAGCCAAGCTTGGATGGATCCAGTGTCTGTAGGTTGCCAATGACCTTTTTGATCATTTCCATGGTAATTTGTTAAATGGTTTTGCATATTAGACTTATTAGACTGAAGGGTCTGTAGCTCCCAGGGTCGGTTGATGGTTCAACTTTATGAACAGGAATATCCATTGTGGCTCTCTATTCACCTGGTAAGTAAATTGTTTTGAGTCTGTATTTGAAGAGTGTCTCAAGTGGTCCTGCTAGGTCATGTTTTAGGCCATATGGGATGTATACTAATTTCATGAACTTTAATCGTACTTTAATTTAGGAATGGGGTCCATTCCCATCATGGTTTTTAGAAACCCAAAAGACTTGGAGAAATTAAAAAAGAGGCAGGAAAACAAAAAGAATGCTTCATGCTTACCAAATGACTTATACAAATCAGTCCATCCCTGTTCCGAAGGAGGTATGGGCCTCCTTGAAATTGATTACATGTATAGATCTGCAATTGTGGGACTGCACACGTATCTGCTGACCTCACAAGACCCAAACGTAGTGAAAGTTTTGAAGCATGACGAGAATAAATCTAAGATGACTTCCATGCTTAGTCTAGCAGAAGCATATCGGTGTCAAGCAGGAATGGAAAGCAAACCAGAAGTAGATAAAAATCAGGCAGCAACTGAATGTGCCAAAAACAAAAGAAAGAATATAAGGTGAAGGCTCAGATGAGAAGGCAAGAAATGTAGAAAATGCATAAATATAGTTGCAAGTATAGAAAACTTCTGGAAGAACCTCATGTTGATCAGGATCGAATGCAGGAATGATTAAGGAGAGGAGAATTCAAACCAAAAGATGAAAGGTTAATATTGGCGGCCCAAGACAGTGAGCTACGTACATGTTGGTTTACAAAGTCCATTGAACATGTGGGAGAAAGACAAATGAAGGTTTTGTAAAACAGAATTGGAAATAGTCGCACATCTTGTTGCTGGTTGTGACATAGTAATGGCAGAAGGATTGTATATTGAAAGCCACAATAATGTGGAAAGACTTTTGCACTGGGGATTGTGCAAATATTATGGTAGTGAAGTGGCTGAAAAACACTAGATACATGTACCACAATGCATCATAGAAAATGATGAAGTCTACATCGCATGGGATCACCTAGTATCAACAGTTCAAAAGATAGATGCAAGAAAACCAGATATAGTGGCCCATGAAAAGAAGACAAAAAAGTAACATTGATCATTGATATCACTACTCCCAGTGACTACAGTGTCTTGCGTACAGAGAGACACAAAGTCATAAAATATCAAGATTTGCAGGCAGAAACGAGGGCAATGTGGAAGAAAGATACACAGAGAGTTCCAATAGTAGTAGGAGCAATGGGTCTTATAAAGAATCTACAGTCGTATTTAGCTATGTTACCAGTACATGTAACTCTATATGAATTGCAGAAGGAGTCACTACTGGGCACATTGCAGGTGCTGTGAAGAACACTTTTGGCTGACATCAAAGATTGAAACAATACTAATTTCATGAACTTAATTGTACTTTGACTTAGGAATGGGGTCCATTCCTGTCATGGTATTAGAAACCCAAAAGATTTGGAGAAATTAAAAAAGAGGCAAGTATAGAAAACTCCTGGAACAACCTTATGTTGATCAGGACTGAATGCAGGAATGGTGGAGAGATGAATTCAAACCAAAAGATGAAAGGTAAATATTGGCAGCCCAACATAGTGGACTACATACATGTTAGTTTACAAAGTCCATTGAGCATGTGGGAGAAACAGACAAGTATAGGTTTTGTAAAACAGAATTAGAAACAGCTGCACACCTTGTTGCTGGTTGTGACATACTAATGACAGAAGGACTGTATACTGAAAGGCATAATAATGTGTCAAGACTATTGCACTGGGGATTGTGTGAACATTATGTAGCTGAAAAACATTGGAAATATGAGCACTTCTGGCTAACATGAAAGATTAAAACAGTACTAATTTCATGAACTTTAATTATACCTTGACTTTGGAATGGGGTCCACTGCCGTAATGGTATTAGGAAACCCAAAATACTTGGAGAAATTAAAAAAGAGACAACCAGGGATACTGTCTGGGCCAGTGAAGCAGTGTTTTTGGCCTTAGCAAGTGCTACCAGGACCTGGTCCCTGTTGATAGCTGGGGAGATATGAAGAGATTTCACAGGGAATTCTGGGGGCGGTGAAGTTAGAGCTAAATTTATCAGCCAGTAGATTCACTATGTTACCCTGGTCATTGAAGGTTGTGCCATTTGTCATTGGTTCTCTACACTGCTAAGCATTACCTTTAAGGTTCTTTACATAGCTGAGGTAGGCCTTGTGATTGTCTTTAGTCTATATGTCTATATGTGCTAAATGCTGGTATTGCTTATGACAGTAATCTGCTTGAAACTAGCATTTACTAAATGTTCAATATGCATTATTACCTTGGAGCTTTTCTCCCTAAGCCTCCGCTGAAAATGGACATATATCCAGTTGGACTATCCCAGTCAACAAATGTAAAATAAAATAAAATAAAAATAAATAAATAAATAGTCTGGTAGGCTATCCTGACCTTGTAACTGACTTTATTATGCCTCTTAGTTTCTTGTTTAGTTGAATCAGAGAATGTTTGTCTGTATGAGAGTTGCTGTTTCTTGAGTTTTGCCATGACATTTTTCTTTTATATACCCTGTTAAGGTAAGGATTCCACCAGTGGGGTTTGTTTTTGATGTTAGATCTGGCTTACTTCTGGTAGGTATGGCAGCCTCAATGCAGCCATTTACATGTTTGTACAGGGTTTCTGTAAATAATTCTGCATAGGTAGATGTGTTCTTGGGGTTTCAGGGAACTGTGAATTTTTTCAGGCTGTTGCTTAATAGGATGTAGTTGTTTCGAAACTGTTTTGGGTTTAGTTAGGTTTCCAGGTTGATTTTTATTTCAAGGAAGACAGCTTTGTGGTCTGACCTCACCAGTGAGAACGTGACACAGGGAGATAGTGTAAGTGAGTACTTGGTCCAATATGTTTGATTCTCTGGTTAGAAGGTGCACTATCTGGTCTAGGATGTTTGTGTTGATAAGGAAACATTCTGCCCGCGACTTAGAGGCAGTGTACATTTTCCAGACTATACAGGGGTAATTAAAGCCTCCCATGACTAGGGTATTTGGTTGTATGGTGAGCACCTCTAGTAGGTCTAGGTAAGAGCTGTGAGCTTCGTGGGTCATAGAGGGTGACATGTAGCTGTACAGGACATGGTAAAGAACTTTGTCTATGGAGACTTGGATGTGAATGAACTCTAAAGCATCATCTTGCTTAACCAACCTGGAGTTGTATTTGTTACTAACATAGATCAGGACACCTCCACCCCTGTCTGTGATGCTGTTGGTCTAAATGTGTGGAAGGCATGGTAGCATTACACTACCTGAGTGCTTTCTGTGGATTTAAACCAAGTCTCTTCAACAGCACAAATGTCTACAATCACCAGAGTGAGGAGAGCTTGTAGGATGTGAAGTTTCTTATTTTGACTCCTAGCATTGAGTAGTAATACTTTAGAATTGCTGCTTTGAGTTTTTTTTTTTTGCTATATTGGTAGTTTTGTCATTTTGACATTGCCTAAAAAGGCTCTAAGGGGATGGACAAAATTTTAGTCATTATCCAAAAGCCCAGGTCTTACATTCAACACTGAAATGACAACTAATATTATCCTTTTGACTTCTACAATTCTAATTGTATCAAAGCAGATGCCTTTGTCTATATTAGTGTGTGTGTGTGTGTGTGTGTGTGTGTGTGTGTGTGTGTGTGTGTGTGTGTGTGTGTGTGTGTGTGTACCAGTTGGTACAGAGCTTAGGGGTGCGAGCTACAGATACTGTGATAGAAGGTTTGATGTCCTCAGCTCTTATTTCCCTATTGTGTGACCCCAAGCAAGTTATTTAACCAGACACTGCCCCCAGGTCACCTCTGAGAAGGGAGTATGTGTCCAGCGGGCCTACCTGGTTGACAAATAGCATTATTATTACCTGGCCAGAGGCTCATGTTGGTGTTGGACTCAAGTTCTAAATGAGAATTGATATTGTCATTTTCCTCCTATGATTCTAACAGTGTGATAGGGAGTGGGACAGCTAAAAACATACACATCCCTCCCAACATATGCCTTACTGATTCACAGTTGCTGCTTGTTAGTAGGAAGAGGAATACATGCTCTAGTCAACACCTTCCACTTCCTTTGCGAAAGGAGGCTATAGCCAACCATGCTATCTGAAGTAAATGATACACCCTGCCATCTCTAAGTATCACTAATGTTGCTGTTCTATCAACCTCCCTCTACCCAACGATGAGTGCTTGACATTGGCCTCTCTGGCTAATTCCTCCTGCCACCTGGTTCCTTGGATATTCATGTTGCTAACTGAACACAGGTCATACCTGGGCTGCAGTCAAGGATTCACCCTTCTGTGACATTGGGCTGGGTTGAAGTTTTTGTTGCCCTGATTTAATTTCAGACCACTCTTAGCAGCAGCATCTGAAGTAAAAAAGTTGTTTTAGTGAGGAGGGTGTTGATGGACCCTGTAGTGGAATCTTTGTCTGATGCTCTCATGTTACCTGAGGACTGCTTCATACATGTATCTCAGTAACTGAGCTGTCAGAGACTTACTCTTGGTTAGAGCTAACAAATTAACTCTTTGCAATCTTTAATATCTTCAGTTCCTCCCATACAAGTGCAGCTCATCTTTCTGGAATTGTACAAGATATATGCTTTGAGAATGACCTGCTACAGTCTCCCGAATGTCGGACTTGTGTGCAAAACTCTGATCCAATGACACTGACTCTTCCTCCTGTTAGCAATGGCAATTTTTGGCAGCTCTGTCTCAGAAATGTTTCTGTTTCAAATGCCTTTTCTTTAGAAATTCTGATCTTACATTCTGCTGTCTATGATTAGAAAAGTGAAAGATGTTGGGAGATTTTATTTCATTCTTTTTCCTGTCAATAATTGTGAGGAGACAGTCCTATGGCCTGTATTGTATTTGTTTAGTTCCATAATGCTAAATAAAGATCTATGTGTTCTCGTGATCATGTATTCAACTTGACTGTTGCCCAGTAGATATTTTGGACACTGTAATATACTGACATTTCCATGCTGTAGAAAGGTTTCCGAACTCTCATTATCTGACATCACATGATCCATTATTCTAGGTTTTGCAAGCATCAACTTAAGCACGTTACTCACTGATGCTGCTATCATCATAGACCTGAGCTTAACAACTACTAGGTAGTTTGAATCAATGCACAGTACAAATTTAATATTATTATATTGAAACAAGCATCTTCCTACCTTCAACAACAGCGGTGTTGGTATTTGATGAGATTCTTTTACTGATTTTTTTGTTTTCTATGCATGCAAGAATGTGTGCAATTTAGTATACCAGCTCTATTTGCAGTTTTATGTTGGGTCAGTACATGATATTTTTGGTTCACTCCTTACACTTGGACTTAGACAGGCTTCCCTATACATGCTTGTGGTGAAACTGCCTGAGCATCGGTAACCTGCAAAAAAAAAAATTCTTTAGGGATATTTCTCCCTTCTTTGAGTTGATATGACCGTGAAATCGGTATATGTATGTTTGGGGGGGTGGAGGTCTTACCCCGTACATCAGGAGGTGCAACGGGGCTTGCATCTTTGCAAAAAACAAGAATAATGGAGTTTTTTGTACTTTTGGTTTTTGAACCTTTTTTTCATTCTTTTGGAATGTCGACTTTCGGGAAGTTGGCATTGCATAGAAGAACACTTAGATATTCCCAAATGTAACTCGTGAATCTACAGCAATATCCGGTTCCTTAGATGCACTGAAATTATGTCCTACTTCCTTTAAATAAGAAATTTCATACACAGGTTAATTCTTCTCTAGAAGTATAGTATTGCTTGATTAGTGGATGAAGTTGCTTTTGTATTGACTAGCCATCCTGGCATAATGGCTTCACTCAGCAGTTAGTTTGCATCACAGCATATAAAACTTGCAGATCTTGTTTGATTACATCTTCCCTGCAATCATTCTGGTCAGTTGTATGTAATATGCCAGCAGTATGCATCAGTCTGCCAGCCATGTACTGCATTTCAGCATCATAGTTCTGAAGTGCTAATAACATTCTTCATAGTCTAGCCAGTGCTTTGTGTCATGACTTCTTTGAAAATGTTATGTAAGTGTTTGTGACTTATTGTAACTCTAGACTTCCTGAAACTGATGAAATGCTAATGGTAATTTCAGAAATCTATATTTGCTCAAGAGTGTATTGAAAGTATACAACTTGGAGCTTGTTTCATCCAGTTTGTCAAAATACCCTATTAGCATTCAACACTGAGAAAAGCTTTGCATTTGACATAATAACAATTACTTGATCTAGGGTCTGTAGTGGTCTTTCAGATTCCGTTTGTTAATTCCTTGAGGGTCTATGCAGATGCTAACCTTGTCTTGCTTCACAATGATTACCATGCTGTTACCCATTCAGCAAAGTCGTTGTGTTAATCAGTGCAACCAGTTCCTTGCATTTTTTATGTATTTATTTATTTATTATTTAAATGCGTTTACTGGGGTAGAACACTGATCAAATAATGACTAATTATGGGCTCAGCTCGGGTTGTATCATGGTGTCATATAATGTACAGACATCTTTTTTTTCCATATTGTCCCTATATTCTGCATTCTGTTTCTGTATCTGCAGTGATGAAATGATGGCCATCTTAATTGTTCTAGTCTAATCTGCAGTCCAAACGTCTGCTTGGTCTCATCCCACTCTATTACATTTCCTTCATTAGTTATTTCATCCCAATATTTAGTTCCTTTGCAAGTTTTCTCCAGTAAATTCTGCTCAAGTAAATCTTAAACCACTGCAGCTTTGCCATTTATCCATATGTTATTATTCCAGGCTTTTTGAAAACTCTTCTTACACCCACTTTTGTTGTCAAGTTTTTGTCACACAGCTCTTTTTATACAATCAGTTTCTGTTACTAGTCTGAACAGTAATCACATGTTAAATTTCAACTGTATACCGAAGCAGTAGGATTTCTGACTTAAATTTTCATGTCTCTAAGAGTTAAATATTCAGCCATCGTGACCTATTACTGTTAGAACACAGTTTCACATAATGGGTTCTGTATATTCTGCAATCTCATTATTTTTGCTTTACCTTTGCCACTTTTCATTTTTCATGCCTGAATGCACAAGGTTTACATAGATCTTTGCTGCTTCATTACCAGCCATCAAGTGGTTGCCTGTTTTCACATTTACTGTTATTATTCTTATAAATTTTAGGCTTTAGTTTCACCTTATTCTGTTACACAGTAACAGTATTAGACACTTGTAAATCATAACTTATAGATTTTAGGTACCATTAATAATTCACTGGCACAACACACATCTATGTTTTTTTTAGAAACAAATTGAATAAACCATCAATCTGATACTTACATAATCAGGTCTTATGCTGTAAACTATTCTGTCCCTGAATAAGAAGCAACATGGCTACCCAAATGAACCTTCATGCCCTTCTGTATAAACTGTGTAACATATACATTATTTTGTAGCCCCTGATTTCTGGTACAAATTAGATATGTTACACAGGGCAGATTCTTCTTTGGCTTGCAGTACACCTAAAATGAAATTAATTTACTTACCATAATGCCAGATCCTTTCATTTATGCCTGTCTGATATGACGTGTTGAGGCTTGAGCCACTTATGTGGCTCCGACTC
This sequence comes from Protopterus annectens, assembly GCF_019279795.1. NCBI lineage: Eukaryota > Metazoa > Chordata > Ceratodontiformes > Protopteridae > Protopterus > Protopterus annectens. Next base: position 1,878,853,390 of record NC_056725.1, on the reverse strand, counting down.
AGCAGCATTAGTGCTGTAGTCTCAAGATCCATTAAGATGATTCTTAGATATATATATATATATATATATATATATATATATATATATATATATATAAAAAATACCTTGAGTAAAAATAAAAGGTCTAACATCCTTCAGAACATACAAGAATAAGAGGAACTAGGAAGAGGAATGAAAAGTTATGTTGGAGGAACATGAGTTAATAGATATAGCATTATGGTAAGTACATAACTTTTGTAACCTAGTCATTCATAGGTTCATAGGTTCATACTAGGCTATCTGCCCTAGGGCATTTATAAGCCTAGCCAGAGTGTGTTTGGCTTTCGCCACCCATTTTAAATTTATTTTGCTATGCCCTTTTTCAAGGGTAGTATACTGTACCTCTGTCTAACAGTGACACAGAAGTGATACCCGGGGTAAACCTACGATCTCCCATCCACTCAACAAGATTCCTCTTGAAGAGAGTCAATGAGGGACTCTGCCTAACCTGGACTGGGATTTTATTCCAGAGTGAAGGGAGCCTCTGGGTTATGAATCTGTCCCTCCAGCATGTCCTATTTATTTCAGTGCTGAGGTTCAAGTCTCGAGCGTAGCTCGATGGGATTTGGATTTTCTGAGGTGCAGCATGTCCATTAATTCTGGGTTGGACATGGCTTTATACGTCAGGCACAGATCGCCTCTGAACAGGTGGTATGCCACTGAGTAGAGCTGGAGTTTCTTTAACTGGGCAGCATATGGCATCTGTCTGAGCCCTTTGATCCTCTTGGTGAGGTACTTTTGGGGTCTTTCCAGTTGCTGCAGGTGTCTGGTAAGGTACATCCCAAAGGGCATTGTACTCAATTATGGGCCTGATGAGGGATGAGTAAAGAGGCATGATGACCTCCCTGATCTAGATGTGAATCCCTTCATGATTAGGTGGGCTATATAAAATGTTTTTCTAACCACTTTGGCCACGTGGTTGTCAAATGAGAGATTGCTATCAACTTGGGTCCCCAGGTCCCTAATTACTTCTTCTGTACTTAATGGATTACCACCTATGTGGTAATTTGTGGGTACTTTGTTTTTGCCAAAGGGATGACTATACACTTTTTGGCATTTAGCTTGAGGCCATGGCTCTGGCACCAGTTGTCTGTTTCTATGAGGCCCTTTTGGAGGATGCTTGTGTCGGCTGGAGAGTCAATTATGGCACCCAGTTTGCAGTCATCTGTGAACTTGGTCAGCCACAGTCCTTCCGTGTTGGCCTGTACCTCCGAGAAATATATACCGAACAAGAGAGGTCCCAGGACTGAGCCTTGTGGGACACCACTTGTAACTGGTTTGGAGTCTGACATGGCTCCAGCAATTCTAACCATGTGGGTTCTGTCCTTGAGCCAGTTTGCAATCCATCTAGTGACATAGGGGTTTATATTTAAGCTGGTGAGCTTATCTATAATGCCCGAGTGGGGTATTGTATCGAAGGCTTTTGTGAGGTCCAGGTAGGCTGTGTGGACCACCTTCCCCTCGTCAATGGCCTTGGTGACTGTTTCAAAGAAATCAACCAGGTTTAAGAGGCAGGATCTGCCCTTAACAAAGCTGAACTGGGTAGGATCCAGTGTCTGTAGGTCCCCAATATCTTTATTTATGAGGTCCATGATGATCCTTTCCACAGCTTTGCAGACCAATCTAGTCAGGCTTATGGGGCGATAGTTTCCAGGATCCGTTGAGGCACCACCTTTATGGAGAGGGACCACTGTTGCTGTACGCCACTCTTTGGGCACATATCCTGTAGTAAGGCTGAGATTGAACAGTAGTTTTATGTTTGGGTTTAGCTCTTCTTGGAGTTCATGTAGAACGCAGCCCGGGACACCGTCTGGTCCCATTGATGCTGTGTTTTTTGCTTTGGAGAGGGCGGCTCTTACCTGAGCATCTGAGATGTCAGGATGGCAGCACTCTGCTGGGATAGATATTTACCCTTTGGTGGGGAGGGGTTTGCGCTGAACCTGTCAGCTAGGATGTTGGCGATGTCTGTGGGTTCAGTGTATTTTTTGTCATTTTGGACTAATTCTGAGCATATCTGGGAATTACCACCCAGGTTCCTAACATAACTAAAGAAAGCCTTGTGATTATCCTTAGTGTCCTGTGCAATTTTTCTCTCGAAGCTGGCCTTAGAAAATTTTATGAGTGCCCATAGTTTTTTGCTAATACTGATCAGTGATGCCTTCCCTTTTTGGGATTTTGCTCTATCATTTAGTAGCTTCCTCCTTCTATTGTATAGTTTTTTATGGCTGGGGTCCACCAGACAGGACGTCTTCCTTTGGAGGATTGGGTCTTGGTTTTATTTGGGATCACATGATCCATGCATTCCTGAAGGTGTTCATAGAATGTGTTTATAAAGGATTCTGCGGTCTGGGCCATATTTTCCACAGGCCCGGGGGCTTTGAAGGATTCCACCTCGGTTTTGAGGAGTGTTAAATTTGCTTTAGAGAAGTTTTTCACTGTGGTTTTCTGGGCAGGGGGTGGGGTCGGGATGTGAATATCCAGTGAGATTAGTTTATGGTCTGATCTTACCAGTGAGGGATACACTTCTGGTCTGGAGCATAGAGTCCCCATGTTGGTGATGATCAGGTCCAGTATGTTTTCCCCTCTTGTGGGAGTGGTAACAAGTTGTTCCATAGCATTTGAGTTTATAAATTCTAGGAACCTTTGGGCTAGGGTGTTGGAGCTAGAGTAATGCTCCCAGTCTATGTTTGGGTAGTTGAAGTCACCCAATATAATGGTGTTTGGAGAGACCTTCATATTTTCCAGTGTTCTCAGGAAGGCCGAGTGGGGTTCCTGGGTTTGGGAGGGTGGTCTGTAGCAGGCTATAAACTGGAAGGCAGTTTTACCCACTGTTAGTTGCACATGGATAGTCTCTGATGCTTCATGCTTTGCCACCAACCTGGAGGTGTGGGTATCTTTGATGAATATCGATGCTCCCCCTCCTTTGTGGTTCGGTCCAAGTTTTGGGGCCGAAAAGCATGGTATGAGGTATAACCTCATAGTGCTGGGGTGCTCTCGGGAGCCCTGAACCAGGTTTCTGTTACTGCACAGATATCAATGTTCTCCATGCTAAGGAGAGTTTCGTGTGTGCATCTTGAGGTTTAGACTTCTGGCGTTGAGTAGCATTACTCTTAGTTTCTTATCCCTTGTGATACCTATGGAGGTGAGTTTGTCTTTTGAGCCTTGCCTAAAAAAGGCACTATGGGGGTAGCAAGAGCCTTTGCCAATATCCGAAGGCCCAGGGGTGACAGGTGCAAGCCGTCCCTAGCGAAGCATCGTGGCTTGTCGAGCATATCATCCCAAGCTGACAGGCATTGGATCCCCTTTGAATGACACCAGTACTTAAGCCAATTGTTGAAATTGATCATCTTGTCTTCATATTGTGGCATCATTCTTGGTGAGGGTAAGATGCTACTCAAGGTCAGGGTCATACCGGCCTGGGCTACATGCTCAGAGAGCTCCTTTATGTCTCTTTTCATGTAGTCCAGGGAGGTACATCTCAGGTCATTCACACCAGCATGGACAATGACTGAGTCATATTTGTACTTGCCTTGGAGTGACCTGAGTGCTTGTGTTATGTGGTGGATCCTAGCCCGACAGGCTGCTCACCGTGACCCTCTCCTTGTTCAGCCTGGTGAGCGGGTCAGTGTGCCTGAAGATAGAGTCACCTATTACAAGTGTATCAGGTGTGTTGTTTAGTCTTAAGGGCTGTGACTGTTCGCACACTGGCTTTGTGAGATATGTGTTGCACGTGTTTTGTTTTGGGGTAGCGGTTGCTTGGGTGTCTGCTTTGGAGGTCTCTGCTGCTTAGGCAGATCTTTATTTAGAGCCTCCGAGTATGTTTTGTGTGATTATGTGTTTGGTTTGCTGTCATGGTAGGTCTATGTGAGACTGGAATTGTAGTGAGTGTGGTTTCCTTCTCCTCCTGACTGGTTATGCCAGTACTGAGTTGAGAGAGCTTAGCCTCCAGTTTGGCTATATGGTTGCATCTCTCACATGTGTTGGAATTTGTTGGGAGGAGGAGAGGGTTGTCTGTGTACATGAGGCAGTTGTAACATTGCCTCAAGATTCCCAGATTCACCAGCTGGACAGGAGAGGAGATTGACAACTGACCTTTGGACATGCTAGAATAATATTGGGAATTCCTTAATAATTGAAAACAAGGGCCAGTGGGGAGTGAGGGTGTAGTGCTTTTAATTGTTAGTGCTGACTTATATAATTGCTTTAGTGAGCAAGTGCCAGGTAACTTAAGTGCAATGTGTTACAGGTATCTTAAATGCAAAAACGACAAACAGTAACTTTCTTTCAAGTGAAACAAGGAAATAAGTACAGTAAGCAATGCAGATATCACTAGTGAGCCACAGAAGTGCTGAGAAGCCAGTATTAGGTGGAATTAGCATTCCAGGAAATAACAAGCAAACAAACAACAAGCATATAAACAAAGCTAGATTCAGCAGGCCTGGATCTAGTCTATGCTACAGCAAACAAGGTGTACCAATTTCAGTAAGATACAGTTCAAATATTCAGGCACTATAAACCTTTAACCAGAAATTCCCAGCTCAGAAGGGCAGAGTCCAGCCTCTTCTCCCACAAGAGTGCAGACCACGAACCTTCTTAATGTAAAATAACTGGCCTGAAGCCCAAGTGCTTAAACCAGAACTGCTACACTTTAAGAATAACAGACACTGGGCTCTCAATCAGCAGTTCCCAACTTAGAAGGATGAAAGCTACCTGTCCTGCCACCACAGTACATGCCACAAACCTTCCTAATGTAAAACAACTGGTCTGAAGCCCAAGTGCTTAATCCAAAAGACTTAGAATGATAGCTACACTTTAATCATGTTACTACCAAGCAGTAATAAATACAATTGAATACTTTAGAGAATGCCTGGATTAGTGCTCAAGTTACACAAACAAAGCTAGATCCAGCAGGCCTGAATCCAGTCTATGCCACAGCAAACAAGGCGCACTAACTTCAGTAAGAAGCAGTTCAGATATGCATGCACTATAAGCCTTTAACCAGAAATTCCCAGCTCAGAAGGGCACAGTCCAGCCTCTCCTCCTACAAGAGTGCAGACCACGAACCCTCTTAATGTAAAATAACTGGCCTGAATGCCCAAGTGCTTAAACCAGAATTAATACACTTTTAGAATAACAGACACTAAGCCCTCAATCAGCAGTTCCCACCTAGAAGGATGTAAGCTACCTGTTCTGCCACTACAGTGCAGACCACAAACCCTCTCAGTGCAAAACAACTGGTCCGAAGTCCAAGTGTTTAAACCAAAAGGCTTAGAATGAGTTACACCAAGCAGTAATAAATACAACTGAGTACTTTTAAGATGATGCAAAAGTAAAATAAAGTAGGTAGAAACACAAGTACAGTAAAAGCAGAAGAATTTTTTTTTCTGAACAAGTGCTGAGATCAAAGAAACAGATTTGAGTGCTGAAACTAGAAAACTGGCTAGTTATAAGAAAAAAAACTAAGTTAGAAGGTTCCCTCCAACATAGAAGGGCTTGGGGGCTCAGAAGCCTACAAATAGTCTATACCACTTACAGGAAAGGCAGGAAACAAGCTTATTTTTTTTTCTGTTTCCCAGATGCTCTCTTTGTACACAGTAGGAGTGCCTGAAATCAGAATATGATCTCACTGCACTCAGTTGAGTGAGCAAATGAGATGGGCCCAGGAGTATCCAAACACAAATTTACAAGAGGGGCGGGCAGTTTCAAGGCCACTAAAGAGCAGAGTCAAAACTTCCAGTTCAGTTAATATTCCTGCAACACAGTTAAAATCAATTTAAATACTGTATTTTTTAAAAAAAAAAAAAAAGTGCAGATAAAGGTACTTAAATTCTCTTATACGTCCAGTTGAATACAGCAAGTTCTTAGCCGACCAAAGCTGAGGTATTTAAGCAGAAAATATTTCACACTGTACCACTTAAATAGGCAAGGACAGGAAATCAAAGAATGTGGCTACCCCACACCTGTAATTACTAGCAAATAACAAAATTCAGCAAACACTGACTAACTTCCAGTTCAGTTAATATTCCTGCAACACAGTTAAATCAATTTAAATACTGTATTTTTTGAAAAAAGTGCAGATAAAGGTACTTAAATTCTCTTATACGTCCAGTTGAATACAGCAAGTTCTTAGCCGGCCAAAGCTGAGGTTTCATTCCATCTAATTTGTCTTGTGGGTCAGAATCCCAAGCTACATGAACTTTAGGGTGGCACCATGACAGTAGGTTCATAGGTTCATAGGTTGATACTAGGCTATCTGCCCTGGGGCATTTACAAGCCTAGCCAGAGTGTGTTTGGCTTTCGCCACCCTTTTAAACGAGTTTACTATACCCTTTTAAGGTTAGTTTACTGTGCCTCTGTAGACACTTGAAGGTACAAGATACAAAGGATGCTCTAACCATAGAAAGATTCATAATTGCAAAGGATACAAAAAGCTGCAAGAGCTTTCCGAAGGTAGAATTGACATTGCCTATGGACACATAAGGTATGGTGAATGGACTCTTCTTTGTTAGAATGATTGAGAAAAATGCTGGTAAGTGAATGTTTTGTGCCATTGTAATTTCAAAAGTCACTTTAGGGAGAAAGGACAGATTTGTGCAGAGGGACACTCTGTTCCTATGAAAAAACAAGTAGGGCACAGAAGAAGAAAGTGCCTGAAGTTCAGCATCCCTTGTAACAGAAGTCATGCTACCAGAAATGTTTTCCATGAAAGAAACTTCAGTGCAGTTGTGGAAGCTGGTTAAAAAGATCATAGAGGGCAGCAAAAATGATTCTTTGTCCTGGGTGATTAAGAAATAGCTGATAGCTGATAGCTATACTTTAAATACTCGAATTCTCGAGTCTGTGCACTAGGAACTAGAGAGCATCTGGAATAGAAGCTGATAAGGGGTCAAAGCCTTGAAAGAATGCTCGGAAAACAAAGCACTTGGATTTTCCATGACAGACTCTATGGGTCGACACTTTTTGAGAAGCAATCAAAATCCTTATCATCTTGGAAGAAAGGCATGCATCTTTGGCCATCACTTGTAATGGAGAAAGCAATTAGTCAAAGGGTGGAGATTTTGGTGAGGCTTCTCAGAGGGATATGAAAGGAAATCCTGCACCAAATCTAATATTTGGGCGGGAGTCCCTGACATGAGACCTGAGAAAGGAGAACCATCTTTGCCTGGATGGCAACAACCTTGCACTTGATAGCTTTCTGCAAAAAAACTTGGAATCAGAAATAGGAGTGGGAAGGCATATAGAAGACCGGAAGGGCATTGCTCAGTTAAGCATCCCATGGTGACTGTCCTTGTGATGGGATCATGGCAAAGTACCTGCTCATTTGGTGTTGTCCACTGAGACAAAAACATGACAACAAGGGAAGTCACAGCAGTTGATAATCTGTTTCACTAGTGCTGCATTGAGGGACCACTTGTGTGGCATGAGACTAGATATGCTGAGACAATCCACAAGAAGAAGAAGAAGGTGTGCTGCTATAAGAAAATAGTGCAAGGCCATCATCCATTACCAAACCCTCAATGCTATCCAACATAAAGGGTATGGTCTGGTTCCTCCCTTTTTACTGATGTACCAAAATAATGTCATGTTGTCCATTTGGATATGTATCACTGCTAGAGGAAGGCAGTTCTGAAGTTCCTGGAACACTAGGAAAACTGTCTGTATGAATAGGACATTTATATACCACTGGCCTCATTGGGTGTCCGTCTTCCATTTGTAATGCCCCCCCCCCCCGACATACCAGCAAGGAAGCATCTGTGATTACTACCAATTCTGGAGGCTTAAAAACAAAATATCTGCCAGACTGGATGAAAAGATAGTTTAGCCATCATTGCAAATACTGCCTGCAGGTACTGGATATTAAAATCAGCTTGGAAAGAGGATGTAGGAGATGAGATTATTGTGCTTGCAGGAGCCATTGCAGAATTCTCATATGGTAACACGCAAACTGTACCATTAATATTGATAATCCCATTAGCTCTAGAGCCTTGTGGACCAATGCCCCTAACAAAGCTGAACCGGGTAGGATCCAGTGTCTGTAGGTCCCCAATATCTTTATTTATGAGGTCCATGATGATCCTTTCCATAGCTTTGCAGACCAATCTAGTCAGGCTTATGGGGTGATAGTTTCCAGGATCCGTTGAGGCACCACCTTTATGGAGAGGGACCACTGTTGCTGTACGCCACTCTTTGGGCACATATCCTGTAGTAAGGCTGAGATTCAACAATAGTTTTATGTTTGGGTTTAGCTCTTCTTGGAGTTCATGTAGGACGCAGCCCGAGACACCGTCTGGTCCCATTGATGCTGTGTTTTTTGCTTTGGAGAGGGCGGCTCTTACCTGAGCATCTGAGATGTCAGGATGGCAGCACTCTGCTGGGATAGATATTTGCCCTTTTGGTGGGGAGTGGGGGGGGGACGTTTGCACTGAACCTGTCAGCTAGGATGTTGGCAATGTCTGTGGGTTCAGTGTAGTTTTTTGTCATTTTGGACTAATTCTGAGCATATCTGGGAATTACCACCCAGGTTCCTAACATAACTAAAGAAAGCCTTGTGATTATCCTTAGTGTCCTGTGCAATTTTTCTCTCGAAGCTGGCCTTAGACAATTTTATGAGTGCCCGTAGTTTTTTGCTAATACTGATCAGTGATGCCTTCCTTTTTGGGATTTTGCTCTATCATTTAGTAGCTTCCTCCTTCTATTGTATAGTTTGTTTATGGCTGGGGTCCATCAGACAGGGCGTCTGCCTTTGGAGGATTGGGTCTTGGTTTTATTTGGGATCACATGATCCATGCATTCCTGAAGGTGTTCATAGAATGTGTTTATAAAGGATTCTGCGGTCTGGGCCATATTTTCCACAGGCCCGGGGCTTTGAAGGATTCCACCTCGGTTTTGAGGAGTGTGAAATTTGCTTTAGAGAAGTTTTTCACTGTGGTTTTCTGGGCAGGGTGGGGTCGGGATGTGAATATCCAGTGAGATTAGTTTATGGTCTGATCTTACCAGTGAGGATACACTCCTGGTCTGGAGCATAGAGTCCCCATGTTGGTGATGATCAGGTCCAGTATGTTTTCCCCTCTTGTGGGAGTGGTAACAAGTTGTTCCATAGCATTTGAGTTTATAAATTCTAGGAACCTTTGGTCTAGGGTGTTGGAGCTTGAGTAATGCTCCCAGTCTATGTTTGGGTAGTTGAAGTCACCCAATATAATGGTGTTTGGAGAGACCTTCATATTTTCCAGTGTTCTCAGGAAGGCCGAGTGGGGTTCCTGGGTTTGGGAGGGTGGTCTGTAGCAGGCTATAAACTGGAAGGCAGTTTTACCCACTGTTAGTTGCACATGGATAGTCTCTGATGCTTCGTGCTTTGCCACCAACCTGGAGGTGTGGGTATCTTTGATGAATATCGATGCTCCCCTCCTTTTGTGGTTCAGTCCAAGTTTTGGGGCCAAAAAGCATGGTATGAGGTATAACCTCATAGTGCTGGGGTTTTCTCGGAGCCCTGAACCAGGTTTCTGTTACTGCACAGATATCAATGTTCTCCATGCTAAGGAGAGTTTCGAGTGTGTGCATCTTGAGGTTTAGACTTCTGGCGTTGAGTAGCATTACTCTTAGTTTCTTATCCCTTGTGATACCTATGGAGGTGGGTTTGTCTTTTGAGCCTTGCCTAAAAAGGCACTATGGGGTAGAAAGAGCCTTTGCCAATATCGGAGGGCCCAGGGATGACAGGTGCAAGCCGTCCCTAGCGAAGCATCGTGGCTTGTTGAGCATATCATCCCAAGCTGACAGGCATTGGATCCCCTTTGAATGACACCAGTACTTAAGCCAATTGTTGAAATTGATCATCTTGTCTTCATATTGTGGCATCATTCTTGGTGAGGGTAAGATGCTACTCAAGGTCAGGGTCATACCGGCCTGGGCTACATACTCAGAGAGCTCCTTTATGTCTCTTTTCATGTAGTCCAGGGAGGTACATCTCAGGTCATTCACACCAGCATGGACAATGACTGAGTCATATTTGTACTTGCCTTGGAGTGACCTGAGTGCTTGTGTTATGTGGTGGATCCTAGTGCCCGACAGGCTGCTCACCGTGACCCTCTCCTTGTTCAGCCTGGTGAGCGGGATATCAGTGTGCCTGAATATAGAGTTACCTATTACAAGTGTATCAGGTGTGTTGTTTACTCTTAAGGGCTGTGACTGTTCGGCACACTGGCTTTGTGAGATATGTATTGCACGTGTTTTGCTTTGGGGTAGCGGTTGCTTGGGTGTCTGCTTTGGAGGTCTCTGCTGCTTAGGCAGATCTTTACTTAGAGCCTCCCGAGTATGTTTTGTGTGATTATGTGTTTGGTTTGCTGTCATGGTAGGTCTATGTGAGACTGGAATTGTAGTGAGTGTGGTTTCCTTCTCCTCCTGACTGGTTATGCCAGTACTGAGTTGAGAGAGCTTAGCCTCCAGTTTGGCTATATGGTTGCATCTCTCACATGTGTTGGAATTTGTTGGGAGGAGGAGAGGGTTGTCTGTGTACATGAGGCAGTTGTAACATTGCCTCAAGATTCCCAGATTCACCAGCTGGACAGGAGAGGAGATTGACAACTGACCTTTGGACATGCTAGAATAATATTGGGAATTCCTTAATAATTGAAAACAAGGGCCAGTGGGGAGTGAGGGTGTAGTGCTTTTAATTGTTAGTGCTGACTTATATAATTGCTTTAGTGAGCAAGTGCCAGGTAACTTAAGTGCAATGTGTTACAGGTAACTTAAATGCAAAACGACAAACAGTAACTTTCTTTCAAGTGAAACAAGGAAATAAGTACAGTAAGCAATGCAGATATCACTAGTGATCCACAGAAGTGCTGAGAAGCCACGTATTAGGTGGAATTAGCATTCCAGGAAAATAACAAGCAAACAAACAACAAGCATATAAACAAAGCTAGATTCAGCAGGCCTGGATCTAGTCTATGCTACAGCAAACAAGGTGTACCAATTTCAGTAAGATACAGTTCAAATATTCAGGCACTATAAACCTTTAACCAGAAATTCCCAGCTCAGAAGGGCAGAGTCCAGCCTCTTCTCCCACAAGAGTGCAGACCACGAACCTTCTTAATGTAAAATAACTGGCCTGAAGCCCAAGTGCTTAAACCAGAACTAATACACTTTAAGAATAACAGACACTGGGCTCTCAATCAGCAGTTCCCAACTTAGAATGATGAAAGCTACCTGTCCTGCCACCACAGTACATACCACAAACCTTCCTAATGTAAAACAACTGGTCTGAAGCCCAAGTGCTTAATCCAAAAGACTTAGAATGATAGCTACACTTTAATCAAGTTACTACCAAGCAGTAATAAATACAATTGAATACTTTAGAGAATGCCTGGATTAGTGCTCAAGTTACACAAACAAAGCTAGATCCAGCAGGCCTGAATCCAGTCTATGCCACAGCAAACAAGGCGCACTAACTTCAGTAAGAAACAGTCCAGATATGCATGCACTATAAACCTTTAACCAGAAATTCCCAGCTCAGAAGGGCACAGTCCAGCCTCTCCTCCTACAAGAGTGCAGACCATGAACCCTCTTAATGTAAAATAACTGGCCTGAAAGCCCAAGTGCTTAAACCAGAATTAATACACTTTTAGAATAACAGACACTGAGCCCTCAATCAGCAGTTCCCGACCTAGAAGGATGTAAGCTACCTGTTCTGCCACTACAGTGCAGACCACAAACCCTCTCAGTGCAAAACAACTGGTCCAAAGCCCAAGTATTTAAACCAAAAGGCTTAGAATGAGTTACACCAAGCAGTAATAAATACAATTGAGTACTTTTAAGATGATGCAAAAGTAAAATAAAGTAGGTAGAAACACAAGTACAGTAAAAGCAGAAGAATTTTTTTTTCTGAACAAGTGCTGAGATCAAAGAAACAGATTTGAGTGCTGAAACTAGAAAACTGGCTAGTTATAAGAAAAAAAACTAAGTTAGAAGGTTCCCTCCAACACAGAAGGGCTTGGGGGCTCAGAAGCCTACAAATAGTCTATACCACTTAACAGGAAAGGCAGGAAACAAGCTTATTTTTTTTTTCTGTTTCCCAGATGCTCTCTTTGTACACAGTAGGAGTGCCTGAAATCAGAATATGATCTCACTGCACTCAGTTGAGTGAGCAAATGAGATGGGCCCAGAAGGAGTATCCAAACACAAATTTACAAGAGGGGCGGGCAGTTTCAAGGCCACTAAAGAGCAGAGTCAAAACTTCCAGTTCAGTTAATATTCCTGCAACACAGTTAAAATCAATTTAAATACTGTATTTAAAAAAAAAAAAAAGTGCAGATAAAGGTACTTAAATTCTCTTATACGTCCAGTTGAATACAGCAAGTTCTTAGCCGGCCAAAGCTGAGGTATTTAAGCAGAAAATATTTCACACTGTACCACTTAAATAGGCAAGGACAGGAAATCAAAGAATGTGGCTACCCCACACCTGTAATTACTAGCAAATAACAAAATTCAGCAAACACTGACTAACTTCCAGTTCAGTTAATATTCCTGCAACACAGTTAAATCAATTTAAATACTGTATTTTTTGAAAAAAGTGCAGATAAAGGTACTTAAATTCTCTTATACGTCCAGTTGAATACAGCAAGTTCTTAGCCGGCCAAAGCTGAGGTTTCATTCCATCTAATTTGTCTTGTGGGTCAGAATCCCAAGCTACATGAACTTTAGGGTGGCACCATGACAGTAGGTTCATAGGTTGATACTAGGCTATCTGCCCTGGGGTATTTACAAGCCTAGCCAGAGTGTGTTTGGCTTTTGCCACCCTTTTAAACGAGTTTACTATACCCTTTTAAGGTTAGTTTACTGTGCCTCTGTAGACACTTGAAGGTAGAAGATACAAAGGATGCTCTAACCATAGAAAGATTCATAGTTGCAAAGGATACAAAAAGCTGCAAGAGCTTTCCGAAGGTAGAATTGACATTGCCTATGGACACGTAAGGTATGGTAAATGGACTCTTCTTTGTTAGAATGATTGTGAAAAACGCTGGTAAGTGAGTGTTTTGTGCCATTGTAATTTCAAAAGTCACTTTAGGGAGAAAGGACAGATTTGTGCAGAGGGACACTCTGTTCCTATGAAAAAACAAGTAGGGCACAGAAGAAGAAAGTGCCTGAAGTTCAGCGTCCCTTGTAACAGAAGTCATGCTACCAGAAATGTTTTCCATGAAAGAAACTTCAGTGCAGTTGTGGAAGCTGGTTCAAATGTTCGAAGGCTAGCAAATGATTCTTTTGTCCTGGGTGAAAATTAGAAATAGCTGATAGCTGTACGGTCAAAGCCTTGAAAGAATGCTCGGAAAACAAAGCACTTGGATTTTCCATGACAGACTCTATGGGTCGACACTTTTTGAGAAGCAATCAAAATCCTTATCATCTTGGAAGAAAGGCATGCATCTTTGGCCATCACTTGTAATGGAGAAAGCAATTAGTCAAAGGGTGGAGATTTTGGTGAGGCTTCTCAGAGGGATATGAAAGGAAATCCTGCACCAAATCTAATATTTAGGCGGGAGTCCCTGACATGAGGCCTGAGAAAGGAGAACCATCTTTGCCTGGATGGCAACAACCTTGCACTTGATAGCTTTCTGCAAAAAAACTTGGAATCAGAAATAGGAGTGGGAAAGCATATAGAAGACTGGAAGGGCATTGCTCAGTTAAGCATCCCATGGTGACTGTCCTTGTGATGGGATCATGGCAAAGTACCTGCTCATTTGGTGTTGTCCACTGAGACAAAAGCATGACAACAAGGGAAGTCACAGCAGTTGATAATCTGTTTCACTAGTGCTGCATTGAGGGACCACTTGTGTGGCATGAGACTAGATATGCTGAGCCAATCCACAAAAAGAAGAAGAACGTGTGCTGCTATAAGAAAATAGTACAAGGCCATCATCCATTACCAAACCCTCAATGCTACCCAACATAAAGGGTACGGTCTTGTTCCTCCCTTTTTATTGATGTACCAAAATAATGTCATGTTGTCCATTTGGATATATATCACTCCTAGAGGAAGGCAGTTCTGAAGTTCCTGGAACACTAGGAAAACTGTCTGCATGAATAGGACATTTATATACGACTGGCCTCATTGGGTGTCCGTCTTCCATTTGTAATGCCCCCCACACACACACACACACATACCAGCAAGGAAGCATCTGTGATTACTACCGATTCTGGAGGCTTAAAAACAAAATATCTGCCAGACTGGATGAAAAGATAGTTTAGCCATCATTGCAAATACTGCCTGCAGGTACTGGATGTTAAAATTAGCTTGGAAAGAGGATGTAGGAGCTGAGATTATTGTGCTTGCAGGAGCCATTGCAGAATTCTCATATGGTAACACGCAAACTGTACCATTAATATTGATAATCCCATTAGCTCTAGAGCCTTGTGGACCAATGCAGCTGTTGGGGATGTAGCCTGTAGAAGGGTTTGAACTACCAGTTTTAATGTTTGAATCCTGTCTGGTGGGAGAGAAACTATTGATTTGGTGGTGTCCAATTGACAGCCTATGAAAATAATCATCTGGCGTGGCTGAAGAATTTACTGATAGTTTATGGAGATTCCCAAGGACTGTCACAACTTTAACAGATAGTCTCTGGCCTTGATGAAAGACTCCATCATGGCAGCAGCTAGGAGCCAGTCATCCAGGTACAGGAATACTCTGAATCCCTGAAAATGAAGGTGGGCTTCAACAACAGCCATCCACTTGGTGCAGACCCATGGGGGTTGTGGTGAGACTGAAGGGCAGGGCTCTGAAATGATACTAGCTGGTTCCTAGATAGAAGTGTAAGAACTTCTGGGAAGCTTTCTTTATCTTTATGTGAAGGTGAGCATCTTGGACATCTATCAAGCATCATTTGTTGTGAGAGGCAGAATTGACTGCACCTGAGTTGTGTCTTTTTGACATATTTGTTTAAGTGGCTGAAGTACACTATAGGCCTGAGGTCCTGTTTTTTCTTCAGAATCAAAAAGAATCTTGAATAGAAGCGTGACCCTTACTGGTCTGGTGGGACCTCCTGGATGATTCTTCTGTGGAGCAACAAGACAATATCTTTCTCTGTCACCTTTGTCTGAGTGGGTCGATCATCCAGTAGTGGCTGCTTTGATTTTGTGGGTGTTAAGAAAAATGACATAGAATCATCTCTAGATACCTCTGTGTCCTGCATGGTGGCCATCCATGAAGTAGGGTAAAGGGATAAACAGCCCCCGACTGCCTCCAGTGTGCAGCATTGGGGCAACCCTTCAGGGATGTTGGGGCTACCTGTCAGAAAAGAGCCCACTGTATCCCTGGCTATGTGGACCCCTTCTGCCTCTGGGCCTGCATCCATTAAAGGGGCCACCTCTGCCATAGCTACCACTATCAGAAGATGTATCAAATGGCTGTTGCTTGCTCTTACTGATCCAGAGTGATCTTAGTCCCTTTTTATTCTTATTATATGATATTTGTTGGGCCTTAAACCTCATTCTGATGGCAGATATCATCTTGCTCTCCTGTTTACACTTATGCATTTTTTCTTTCACTGATGGACAGAGCAACAAAGATACATCAAAAGAGGTATTTTTTATCAAAACTTTGAAGTGGTTTGCAAAATCACAGAAGTGTAGCCAGGCCTGACATATCATAGCCATGCCTGCTCCAGCTGCCCTCACTGCTCCATCCACCACATTATGCATAAGACATTTGATGAGGTTAGACATACTGGGCACAGTGCTCAAGGCTGTCTCCAACTGCTTCCTAGAGTCTGATATTAAGGGTACTGTCAGAGTTGTCAGGACCTGCTGTGCCAAATCAATATGAAAACAGTTTGTATGAGTGGCATAGTTCAGAGCCCATAAAATAAAAAGTCCCTAAAGCATGCTCTCACTTCCCTAATCTATCCATCACCCTGGAATTTTTGCTAGGGGGATGGACAGAAGTTGTATCATCAGTCAGTTCTTTCTTTGTCCCTGCTGCCATGAATAATGCAGTCTACATCAAGAGGCTTTGCCTAATGCTCTGTCCTTGAGAGGTCTAAGAGTCTTGTTGGGCTTCTGTGGCACTGCCTCACATGTGTCTGGCTCATACCCTGACCTCCTTACAGCTAGATCAATTAACTTGTCTGCTGGAAGAAACCACCCAAGACAAAGATGGGGCCAATCCTTGGGCCTCAAAGAGAACGACCTCATCTTGAGAGGGGAGTTCAGTGGACCAAGATCCCCTCAGCAGCATAACTTCTAATATTTTGCCAAATGTGGCATCTTTGGTAGAGGAGCAGGGAGAACTCTCTCTGTCATCTGAGTTGGTATCTGATGTCACAGACTCCAATGGGGAGTCTATGTGTTTCCTCTTACAAATCCTCTTTCTTGGTACATTTGGAGGGGTATGCCCTGACACCTCAGAAGATTCTTCCTGCTGTTGTGAAGTAGCTTTGAGGCCTGTAACTCAGCTGTGAACTAAGGATGCCTTATATGGAATAGGCAAGAAGGATAGGGAGTCACACAGTTGAGCCAGTCCTAATGAAGTCTGTGACTCTGCTCTCTAGGGATACACTATCCTCCTCCCCATAACCTCGAAAGTTGTTTCAAACTCTGCCAGATCTGAGGATGCCTCCTCAGTAACTAGGTTTGTTCCTCTGCAGGAGAAATGTTCATAATTGATGGTGAGACTGTGGCAGCCTTGCAGAAGGGATCAGATATGAATACTCAAAGGCTGAAGTCTCCAACACCATCAACAAAATGTGAGAGACAACTCCAAAGACAGTGCCAAAGGTTCATTGCCAAGCTATCAATCCTGACATGACCTTGTTCCTGATGCAGTAGAAGTCAAATCCATCTGATCCAAAGTTTCAAAGCCACCAGAGCCAAGATCCACACTGAGGAAGGAGCCAGAAGAAGTAACATAGGGCCTACACCACCTCTCTATGGAACCAAAGGTGATGGTATGATTCTCATCTGAAGCTACGTCTTTAAAAAGATTCTCATTAAGCAATCCAAGTCTGCCTCTGAAGTGCTCTTCTAGGATCTGAAGGATCTCAAGGATGAAATGGAAGGAGGCCAAGAAAGGATACTGGGCAATTCCATCTTGGAAGAAGCTTGTCTTTGAGGTCTTTTAGTAGAAATATCCTGAACCAGTAGCAGTTCTGGCAGTTCTGGAGGTGATGGAGGAAAATAGGCTAGAGTTGAAGCCAAAGAAATATGTCACCTTGATGCTTTCGCAGATGAAGAAGGTCCTGAATCCTCAGAATGTCCCTTTTTGGCTCAGAGTCCTTACTTTTAGCCTTAACTGTAGACTTTTTTTGACTTAGAGGTCTCCAGATCTGGGGGCCAAAGCCCCTTGATAATAAGCTTATTCTTCCTGTTGGATAATGCACTGAGGTTGAAGGGTAAGCAAGCTGAGCATTCCTCCAAAAAATGAACCACACCCAAGCACACAACACACAAATCATGAATGTCTTGGGGGCATCTTGTGTCTGCACATAGAACACTTTTTAAAGTTCTTTTCCTTGTCTATGATATGAAGGGAAGAAGACTGTATGAGAAAGGAAAGATACTGTTAACTCATTAACCCCGAAAAGGTCACATGGCTTATATGCTTACATGTGATGGAAGTAATTCTATGGAGTTACACCCGAGTGCCTTTCACAAGCATGTCTAACTTTATATTTCTATTGTAGCTCCCATGTTGAAGTTTAAGTTGAAAAAGCATCTGAACTTTTTCAGTTACTTTCTCAACTTAGTTTTAAGTGTGGATTTACAGCATGTCAGTATTTGAATTTTTAGAGAAAATCAGCTTAGCATGCAGTTTGTCTATTTGTTATTACAGTAAGCCGATTCTCCATGCATTGCATGAAGCAAGTTGTGGCAGCCAATTGGATTCCATCAGCCCAAACCATCACCCCCAAACTGGATCCTTCTATCTATTTTTCCAGACCATGGATTGACACTTATACAGGTTTGGAGTTTACTGCTATGTTCGGAAAAGACAGATGCTTATGGAGTCCTCTTTTACAAAGTAGAGGTGAGTGTAGACCAAGGGAATTGCACCCCATAATGCCTTGCTTCTTTACTGTACCTGACCCTAACTGCCGTAAGATTCAATGTTTCATGTCACAAAACACTGGTATTTTGCAAATTTATTATTTAGCACAAGTTGCCTGGTACTATTGTAGAAGTTGCAGTGAGTGAAATAGTTGTTGTATTCCAAAATATTCTCAATTTGGGACAGCGTGTGTGTATGAGAGAGAGCAAACAGAGTGTGTGTATGAATGTAGAAGTGCCTGCATGTGTGTATGAGAGAGCGAACGGTACAGAAATGAATGAAGAGTGTGTGTATGAATGTAGAAGTGCCTGCGTGTGTGTGTATGAGAGAGCGAACGGTACAGGAGGGAATGAAGAGTGTGTGTATGAATGTAGAAGTGCCTGCATGTGTGTATAAGAGAGCGAACGGTAAAGGAGTGAATGAAGAGTGTGTGTATATGAATGTAGAAGTGCGTATGAGAGAGCAGTACAGGAGTGAATGAAGAGTGTGTGTATGAATGTAGAAGTGCCTGCGTGTGTGTATGAGAGAGCGAATGGTACAGGAGTGAATGAAGAGTGTGTGTATGAATGTAGAAGTGCCTGCATGTGTATGAGAGAACGGTACAGGAGTGAATGAAGAGTGTGTGTATGAATGTAGAAGTGCCTGCGTGTGTATGAGAGAGCACGGTAAAGGAGTGAATGAAGAGTGTGTGTGTATATGAATGCAGGAAGTGGTAACAAAGTGCACAGGCGCTGGTGCTGTTGAGGGTTGTTGGTGGCTCTTATCTTCCTAGTAACAAAACTATTAAATGAACCATCAAACTGTTTCTAGTGTCAGCATAGCATATTACAGAGTACTTAACGAATCAAATTAAACTGCGTCTTATTGTTGCATGTCCAGTTCTGCTATTCCAGTCCGGGAGGAGTCTCTACAATATTTGCCTGTATAATGCGATTGACAAGCCTAAAAGAAGTGAGTTTGAAATTGAGTTTTGACCAAAAAGTAAGCCCTGTTCATGACTTTCAATTTATGATCTGTCTTTGTTGGCTGGGGATGTGGTGGTGAATGACCTGATTTTCACTGTAAGGTGGAGGTGGGACAGCAGGTAAAACGTGAAGGTGCTTATAAATCAGCATTAACTTTGTGAATTGCCGTTTCCGGTTCTAACGCAGTCCCGTCTGTTGTAACATAATGCAATGCCGGTAATCTTCTTTAATCACGGGCTCTAAAGTTGTTGGGTCAGGTTTGTATGTTGCTGTTTTAGCTGGGTTTTGTTGTCTGCTACTGTTGTGTTCTTCTTGCAAGCAGGAGTCAGAAGATGCTGTTGAATGCAAGGATGAGAGCAGGCTGTTACTGGTGCAACATTCCACAGTGACTGATCAATGTGAGTGTAGTACTGGGATTTAATGGCTGACATTGTGGCTCCTTATGTGAAAAACTTTAGCACCGTTTAACATAAGTACATGTAGTAAAGAGGTTGTGTAGGTTGTTTGCTACAGTTCAGAGTCTATGAAGATTTTTTTTTTTATAGCCTACTTTGGAAAATATTTTATTTAAATCTCAACTTTGATTTGGGGGTGTCAGTTTGGGCACTGATATAAGAAAATGTTTTAGGATAGACACTTGTGCTGTCCTGTCATTGATCACCTTGAACTCAGAGTAATGTTAACATGTAAAAGCCTCTCTTCAGTAGGTGAGATCATTTGTGAACTAAACCTGGTATTATTAGTCTAGTCACTCCTCTGTTAGATTGTAAAGTAGTATTGTGTGATCCATAGCATCAAACATATTCAGGTAGTCTACATTTATTACTGTTGTATAGTACTCTTTGCTTGTTTATGTTGAAAAACGTGATCCAGTATCTGTCTGCCTGGGATGACAGGGTTGACAGGCCTCAATGCCTTGCCAGGTACCCCCCTAACACCCTTTTGGAAAAGTCAGCAAAAAAGGGATGTGGGCAAGATGGTACACACCACATACCTCAATTTGACCAAAGCTGTTGACACAATTCTCAACTGAGACATAAATAAGCTGGAACTACCTTATGTCACCTGCTGGAATGCCAACTGGCTCACAAACAGGAATTTAGTAGACTTAATTAGCTTTATTAGACTTAATTTGTCCTCGGAGTAGTTTTAGTTTGACAGGGCTTTAACAATAGATAAATAAATGAATAGTGGGAGCTCAAAAGGGTACATTGATGGATGTGGTATTTGTCTAAAGTAATGTCTTTACAGTATGTGGAGTGTTGTTCTAGAAGTTACTAAGAGTGACTTTTTTGGAGCATCTGTTCAAGTTTGGGTGGTGTTAGTAGTAATACACTTATATGTTGGGTACAAGATGCATTTGAGTTGTATGTGCTTGAGTTGTGCAGTGACCTCTTTTGACATTTTATTTTGTGCACCAGTAGAATGTGAAGGGTGAGTCTAGCAGTTATACAATGCTCCTATGGCCTATAGTAGTGCAATGGTAGTATTAACAATTAGTGAAAACAAAGTGGGTTGCTACCTTTTAAATCTGATTATTTGTAATTAAATGTAGGTCTGCCTTTTGTTTGTTTTCAGAATGTTGGCATTGCTCAACCAGATATTTTGGACAATATTTCGGCCTTTTGAAGTTTTGTGTTATTGTACTCAGAGGGATGGTTATGTGAGAACATGGATTACTACTTTTTGGATTAATTCATATACGGATCAGCCACATAAGGTTGAGATTTTGTCTAGGCTTATTGCATTTCTGATTATACGCAGTAGTTGTTTGAGTGAGATAAAGGTTTTTACTTGATTACTACCAGCATGGAGCTATGTTATATTTTGGGAATTTTTCATGGCTTTGTCAGTAATGTGTGGAATTTAGTTGGGAGGAAGGCCTGACTATTTTATTGACTTACTCAGGTCTTCTCCTTACTGATGATAATGAGCCTGTGTTACATAACAGCTGCACAAGGTAATATAATTAATGCCTACTCAACAGGTTATGTGCAGCAATTATCACCTGTGTCTGAGCATGCATAACTTTGCAGGAATGAAAGGCAGGTTACTATCACCTTAGCAATAAGGCAGTTACAGTATAGCACTGATTCATTATCACTTTTCAGGTAAAACTCTCAGCAGCTGTCACGGTTATTCACACAAGTAGAAGTCGTTATCACTTTGATGAATGCACAAGCCAGATTGTATTTTTTTTCTGTTTGGAGTCATTGCAAGCCACCCCCCTCATTCTTCACTTACTTGTTATTTAATATAGTTGTACCATCTGGGAAAGGATGCATACAAAAAGACACAGCATGGGTCAGTCTTGGTCTTTTGACATATTGCCTTGATGTAGCTCTCCACTCAGTCTCCCTCCCTTCAGGTGTAGTCGATGTATGTTGGTGAGGGTAGTAAATGTATGAAGGTCAGGGCAGAAATTAGTGAGTTACCTCAGTCCCTCATCCCTTAGGTCCATTGCTGAATGGGTACATGTAAAGAGAAAAGGAAGAGGTAAGGCAGACTGCTGACACTGAAGGAGGTCATGAGACAATAGTGGTATCAGCGGTCTGAGTGGGCAGCCAGCACAGCAATGGGACACTTCAGATGACCAACATCTGGAGCCCCATGCCTGTCCTTGGCATATTAGTGGAGCGGTGGTCCTTACCCAGCTTTTTCTCTTTACATGTGCCCTGGCACCCTTGTCACCATGCTTTATTTCAGATAAGATAAGACTGTCTTCTGCTGTTCTGGGAGTCACTGGAAGGGAAGATGTTCACTGGTTCAGAAGGGATGGCATTCACCTAACTGAGGAGGGCATTGCGTTCTTCTTGACCAACCTCCACAATGGCGTGAGGAGAGCCATGCACGATTGTGAGAAGAATGGAAAACACCCATGACCAAGTCAGACCAGTATAGTAAGTAAAACACTATTATGAAATGTGTTGAGTAAAATTAATTTCTCTGAGCTTGACAAATAACTGTTATGGAAATTATGATTTTTTTTTCATTTTTTGGTAAATAACTTTGCAAAGGAGCATCTGAATGTGCCAAGTAATATCTCATTTTGAAGACAGTATTGCTGGTTCTAATATGGTAAAAGAATTGTGCCAGTATGTTTGACACGTGCAGATATCAAAGTTTGTTTGAGACTTATGGTTATGGAAATTATGATTTTTTTCATATTTTGATAAATAACTTTGCAAGGGAGCATCTGAATGTGCCAAGTAATATCTCATTTTGAAGACAGTATTGCTGGTTATAATATGGTAAAAGAATTGTGCCAGTATGTTTGACACATGCAGATATCAAAGTTTGTATGAGACTTATGGTTATGGAAATTATGATTTTTTTTCATATTTTGGTAAATAACTTTGCAAGGGAGCATCTGAATGTGCCAAGTAATATCTCATTTTGAAGACAGTATTGCTGGTTCTAATATGGTAAAAGAATTGTGCCAGTATGCTTGACACATGTGCAGATATCAAAGTTTGTATTAGACTTATGGTTATGGAAATTATGATTTTTTTCATATTTGGTAAATAACTTTGCAAGGGAGCATCTGAATGTGCCAAGTAATATCTCATTTTGAAGACAGTATTGCTGGTTCTAATATGGTAAAAGAATTGTGCCAGTATGTTTGACACGTGCAGATATCAAAGTTTGTTTGAGACTTATGGTTATGGAAATTATGATTTTTTTCATATTTTGGTAAATAACTTTGCAAGGGAGCATCTGAATGTGCCAAGTAATATCTCATTTTGAAGACAGTATTGCTGGTTATAATATGGTAAATGAATTGTGCCAGTATGTTTGACACATGTGCAGATATCAAAGTTTGTATGAGACTTATGGTTATGGAAATTATGATTTTTTTCATATTTTGGTAAATAACTTTGCAAGGGAGCATCTGAATGTGCCAAGTAATATCTCATTTTGAAGACAGTATTGCTGGTTCTAATATGGTAAAAGAATTGTGCCAGTATGTTTGACACATGTGCAGATATCAAAGTTTGTATGAGACTTATGGTTATGGAAATTATGATTTTTTTCATATTTGGTAAATAACTTTGCAAGGGAGCTCTGAATGTGCCAAGTAATATCTCATTTTGAAGACAGTATTGCTGGTTCTAATATGGTAAAAGACTTGTGCCTGTATGTTTGACACATGTGCAGATATCAAAGTTTGTCTGAGACTTATGGTTATGGAAATTATGATTTTTTTTCATATTTTGGTAAATAACTTTGCAAGGGAGCATCTGAATGTGCTAAGTAATACCTCATTTTGAAAAGATTATTTATAGTTCTAACATGGTAAAAGAATGGTATCTGTATGTTGCACTCATAGGCAGATATCAAAGTTTGTTTCCAACTTAGGTTATGGAAATTATGATTTTTTTCATATTTTGGTAAATAACTTTGCAAGGGAGCACCACATTGTGTGAAGTAATGCATCATTTTGAAGACAGTGTTACTCCTTACAACATGGTAAAAGAACTGTGTCTAGGCACTGTACACACGTACAGATATCACAGTTTGTTTAGTCTTGTATGGATATGAAAATTATACATTTACAATACTTCTCATTATTATGCACATATCTTTGCGAGGGAGCATGATAATCACACAAATGATGCGTCATTTTGAAGCTGACATACAGATGCACAACTTCTACACTGATATGTAGGCTCTGTCTGTTACAGGTGATGAGATATTATGCTTTGTTTATTTATCAGTTATGAGAAATAATATACTAATCATATTTTTGTGAATATCTCATGAAAGGAGTGTCAGACAGTTATGGTTAAAGTATCATTTTAAAGCTGACATTAATACTAACAAATTAAATTCAAATTGTATGGGTCTGAATGGTACATAGACAAAGATATTGTGCTTTGCTTTTCCAAAAAGTTAAAAACATTGCACAATATCAGCATTCCTTGCCAAATATTTAATTATGACTTTGATGTGCACTATCAACATTTACACTGTTGGAAAGGTCAGTGTCTGCTGAACAACTTTCACATTTACATTTTTAGTGTAGCTCTTATAGTTAAAGAGTTATGAGCATTTGTTTTCTGTATAGTATTACAAATGGATTTTCTGAAAATGAGCTCAGGCTGCACTGTTGTTCCTATGGTGGAATTAAGCAGGCAGCTTTTCCTGAGCTGCTCTGGAGTGAATGAGTTAAGGCAACAAACAGATTCCACCTGACTGAAAGCAAATGTGTACTTCTAACAGGAAAAAGTATTATATATATATATATATATATATATATATATATATATATATATATATATATATATATATATATATATATATGGGTCTATGTCAGATGATCAAGTTTTCAGAAACTCAAAATTCATACAGTGGAGACCTTATGATTAAGTTTCTGAAAACATGAGCATCAAAAAAAAAACACGAAAAACAAAGATATAACTTTTTTACATTTTTGCAGGGGGCAAGCCCTCCTGCAACCCCCACACCCACTGCAAATTATATATACCAACTCCGAAATTGCACTACAGTGAGGAAAAGGGTAAATTTTCTGATCCACTGTACCGCAATAATCTCCATTCAAAAGCTTTGGGTTTTTAACAAAACTTGACCATATGGTCTTGACCTCATGAATTTTGAGTTTCTGAAAACTTGATCAACTGATAGGGGCCTATATATATATATATATATATATATATATATATATATATATATATATATATATATATATATATATATATATATGTGTGTGTGTGTGTGTGTGTGTGTGTGTGTGTGTATATATATATATATATATATATATATATATATATATATATATATATATATATAAACACACACACACACACACACACACACACTTACAGGTACTAATGGTGAGAAAATGCCAAATTAAGATAGAGAAGAAAAAGGGGCTAAGACAGTCAAAGGCACAAAAGCCAAAATACCACACAATAAGATATCATTGCATAAACTAGTTAGAGTTAAATTCAAAGTACAAATGTTAAGCTCTAAGAGAAGAAATGAGGTGAAATAGTTACGTGAACATCAAGTGGAAGATCTGCATTTACTAGCAATGGCAGGAAATGAGTTCTAAGGTAATCCTAGACCTTAGTCTGTTATGGGAAGAAAAATCTTAAATGGGCTCAAGGCGGGAGCATTAATGTTGTCGAGTCATATCTGGCAAGCGGCTCGAGGATCTGTTAGTTAGATTGAATGAATAGCATTTTACTTTTTAGTGCTGGCAAGCTGCTTCTTTTCTCCTATTTCAAATGGAAAAAAGTATTAAACATCTTTACGTCTCCTTCACCTGGAGAATTAAGAAATATGGCACCCTGGCCAATCCATGGTTTGTCACTGTGGTCAGCCTAAGTGAAATACAGTTCTGATCTCTGGACCAAGGACTTCAAATTTTCGGAAAGGTTTCCTGCAGCTTCAGAGATGTCACCACTTCAAGTCAAACACTAAAGACAAATCTTCCCAAAAATTGACGTGAGTTATATTGGATGCAACTAAAGAAAAATACATATTTTCTGTGTTTAGATCAAAGATACTGTTTGTGTGTGAAAATAAATTTACTGATGTGGACTGCTAAGAAGCAATACAAAAAAAAAACTGAGGTTTGAGTTAAAGGGATGCAACTAATGGAAGTTTCATATTTTTTATGTTTATCAATGATGCTCTTTGTGAAAACAAATTTGCTGATATAGATTGCAAGAACAAATGCAAAAAATGGAACTTACATAATGAGATTTTGTTCAAATGTAACTAAGCATGAAAAGTGAAGGACAGCGAAAAAAAACATAAATGATTCAGTTTTTAGTCTCTAAGCAGGTACAAATAACACAAATGACTATTTGTGACATCTTCAGTTTCTTCTGTCCCCACATTAGAAATGCTACACAAATCTGACACCATGTCCTGTTTCTAGACTCATGCTCTATAAAGCTAGAGTAAATGCCCTAACTGTTAGCACAGCATAGTAAGGTATAAAGCCTGTAGAGGCACAGTAGAAGCCTGAACCCCGCACTGTCACATAACTAACTCTGGGATTACCACAGTCTCTGTCAAGTATTTGGCAGTTTAAGCCCCTTTAAGTTGTACTGTGTAGTACTGAAAAATTGTACAGTATCTTAAGACAAATAGTGCTGGATTAGGGGCCTCATGGCCTTGGAGCAGAACATTATGAGGGGTTTATTTATTTAGTGTGATATTAGCACATTATTTCAGACAAAACTGGGAACAGAAACAGCAGCGTCTGTTTCAGATATGTGGGTCTGGAGCTGCAGCTGGTTTGGCACCCTTGTTAATCCAGACCTGCAAACTGAAGTCGTTACAACTTGCAGGTACAAACTGATAATACATCTGCAATATCAGACCAGATGTAACTAACATATCAAGGCTCTAAATGAAACTTTCTAAATGAATCTCCTCTGCATGTTAACCTCTTGTAATTAATCCTTGTACACAGCAAAAAGTTCAAGGTAAACATGTATGTGATAACTCATAACTGTTTTCCCTCTTTTTTTGTTTCACCAGCTATAATACCTTGCTTTGACAACAAGGCCAGAACCTGAAAGAAGCCAGGCTATGCCTTAACTAATTTACCCATATGCTGATAAAAGTCTTCTTACTTTTCACAGTATTTGGGATCATGGACTCGTAGATTTGATTGCTGAACTTACAATCAACTGTCAAAAAGATAAACTGCCATTAATAGCTTGTTGATGTTTTATGCTTCCCATGTATGTGTCAAGATTAGTTTTAAAGAAAGTTAATGCTTGACTTGCTCTGAATGTAAAAGGAAGTTTAGTCTATAATCTTGGAAGGTGTTTTATAATATATCTGTCATATCATATTTTCTACTGTTAATATTTATTTTAGATTCCTTGAGCTGATATTAAACCTGCTAATGTTGTTTTTTAGGTCTAGAGTTTTAAGTAGAGAACTGGATCAGACAGTACATTACAGAACAGGCAGAGGTCACCTCTAAGTAACCTGCAGAATAATGAGAATCCACTGAAACCTTCCAGATAGTACCAGTTTTCCAACAAAAAAAAAAAAAAAAAGAAAAAAAGAAAAATAAATCATTGTATCATTTCAGGTGCTTATCCGAAGAGGGCTATATGCATCACTATACTTAATAATAAGTCTGCTCAAGAAGTCACAGTAAAACTTGTGAACAGCAAAGTCTACAAGTTAAACTAATAAACATATTTGTAGATAACATTGTGCGCGCGTGCGCACACACACACGCACACACACACACACACACACACACACACACACACACACACACACACACACACACACACACACACACACACACACACACAAAGTATTTTTTGTAGAGAGAGAAAGATCAAGCTACTCACAATTCCTATATGGAGGGCTTCACCCCTACAACCTATTATCAATACTAGCTCCAAATTTGCAAAACCATAAGGGAAAAAAGAGCACCCTGCGAGGGTGAATGCGACTATTGTAAAAAGCATTCTGGGACTTGTTGTTTCAGGGATCTAAGATTAGGTGATTGATTTACAAGGGATGACATTCATCAAATGGCAGATCTCATATGAGATTGCCCATGGACACTTACTAATGGCAGTGATGTTCTGAGCTGAGAGGGAAGCTCTTGATCCCTAAAGTTTTAAAAATCAGA
The DNA here is from genome assembly GCF_019279795.1 of Protopterus annectens. Lineage (NCBI taxonomy): Eukaryota > Metazoa > Chordata > Ceratodontiformes > Protopteridae > Protopterus > Protopterus annectens. The sequence continues at coordinate 1,878,825,711 of NC_056725.1, read as the reverse complement.
TAGCTAAACAGAATATTTAGGTCAATCCAGAATTCATTTCTTCTGTGATCTACCCCTATTACCCATTGACATTACCAGCTTAAAGAAGAAGTGGGTGATCCGCATGCCACGTAGACACAGACACAAAGTTATAGTGCTGAAGACATCGAACTAATTAAAGACTCACTGTCGATACTCACCAGTGCATTCCAAATGGCAGATAGCTCCCAAATATAATATGCTACTTCCAGCCATGAGGCACAACTGGACAACATGCAGGCCTTTCTAACAACCTAGCAGACAGACATAGCTCACAATACAGAGTAAATCCAGGCACTGGAAGGAAGCCTAGACAGTATCAGGTATCACTTAACTTGCTGGAGAATAACACTGAGGACTTGAAAATCAATTCAGGTGTAGTAATGTTCATCTTCTGGGACTTCCAGAAAATATAGAAATGTAGGGAATGACAATCCCAGAAGTTTTTTTTTTAAAGCAGAAATGAAAAGATCACTAGGGAGAAGCCAAGAGATGTTAATTGAGAGCACACAGGGTGATACTTAAGGTCCGCAACAAAAAATTCCCAAAACAATTAATTTTTGAATTTTCAAAATACCTGGACCATGACAAAATACTCATTAAGTAAAGATGTTGGGCAATAGTTTGAAAATAAGGGGGACTCAGAATACTACCAGAATGTAGCACAGTGCTTTTTTGAAAACAGGAAGTCTGTTGCCTCATACTTGTGCCTGTTTTAAGGAGTGCTGATACCAAGTCCAGTCATACTTCCCTGCATTGCTGCAAAGAACCAAAGGAGTGTTGATAAACTCTCACACAGCAGAAGAGGTGCAGAAGTTTATTTCTGCACAATCAAAACCAAAGAAAAAGTTATGTTCAGTGCTGTCCCAAGAGCTGGTTTCATCGTGCAATAAAAAGGGAAAGGCTTGCAACTCCATCTCCCTCTAAATCTTCAATGGGATACACACCCCCATCGCTACCAACATATTCTCCTCCCTGGCAGCCAGGCCAGCTCAGTGATTTAGACAATGGCAATGCAGATTTGAATTTTGTAGTGACAGAGACTGAGATCTTTGAAGTAAAACACATGGAAGCCTCATGCACTGAAGTGAAACAGCCTAACTCTTCAGTGTCCCAACAGGAAGTGGAGTGCCAGTTATTCCCAATCAATGGCTGTGGCAGAACTTTTAAAGGCATTATTATATAAATATAATGTTCTCAATTGAGAATATGTTCATGCCAGCAGTGTCCACACTTGAAACAACAATGATGAACTAATTCTTTGAACTGTAAAGCAATGATATGCTTAGGTCAAAATGTATGTATTATGCTAAAAGATTAAATAACTTGATCAGGAATAAATTACCTGTCTCTGTTAGTTACCTTCCTATATTGCATATGCTTGAAGGGGTGGGGAGTTGTTGTATTCTTTCAGGTTACTAAGCTGCACACAAAGCCAGCAGCCCAGTTTCCATCAGTTCATAGTTCTACAGACATTTCACGGTCCTGCAACACCCTTGATATGAAGTACACTCAACCCCCCACAATCCAATCACTTTCTCAGGGATATTCTGTCCTTTTATTGACCACAACACATGCCATACTTCTCAACCTCTTAGAGCAAGAAATCTGGACAAAGTCATAAATAAAAGTGGGATAAAGGCCCCAAAATATGGACAATTTCTAAATATTGCGCTTACAAACTTACAAAGTTGATAGAATAACAGGTTTTGCATTAGCACGACTTTTTGAAGGATATGAAGTCTGAAACACAAATGTCTGTTATTATTTTCTAACTTCACTCTTTAATGATTTACCACAATTTTATGAAAAATGGACCAAAAATATGAGACCAGAATCTGGACTTTCTGCAAAAGTCTGTACAGTTGAGACGTATATCAATATATCAAATAGGATCACATCAGATGTCTGTCTTTCAATGTGAGGGGTATATCCACTCCTTGTAAGCAAAACATATTGGTATTTATAAGTAGACTAAAATATAGGGTAGTGTTTTTCCAGAAAACAAAGATTAAAAAGAACAGGAAAGAGCAGGTTTTCATCAAATGGAATGGATTAGGTAATGCCAGCTCATGTACATCAGCAAACTGAGGAATTGTGACCTTGATACATAGCTCATTAGATTGGGCCAAACTGTCTGAATGCACAGATTCTTCAGGCAGGTGAACAGTCTCTGAGGCAAGCACTGCTGAAGGAAATAACCTGTTGAGGAAGTTCAATGGCACAAACATAGATGACATTAGCACACTATGCAATTTTACAACATCCTGGTTTCCCTCAAGCACAAAAGTCAAAATTGCATAAAAGGAAGTGACTTCAATTTGGTACTAAAGCCAAGTACAGACAAAAAAAAACAAAACAAAACAAAACCAATAAACCCAATCTTTATATGTGCAGCAGGTAAACAAGGAATAGCCAGTGATACAGACTTAAGGCACATTTCTAGAAAGCAGGTTGGGGTTCAGAACACTGACAGAACAATGGCATTACTAAAAAGGGTCTATATTATATGTTTGAAGTCTGAAATCTTCGAATCTCATATGATCAACTCCATATGAGTGAAGTTTTCGAACAACAAACATACAACTAAAAATAAAAAACTTACCTGAATGCTCTATGCAGGGGGGTAAGACCTCCCTGCACCCCCACACCCCCACTACTTAAATATAGTTTCATAGTTTCATAGTTTGGCACTAGGCTATCTGTCCTGGGGCATTTATAAGCCTAGCCATAGTGATGTGGCTTTCGCCACCCCATGTAATGGTACAAAAGTGTACAAACTAGATTTAGAATACTGTGCCTCTGTCTAGTAGTGACACAGTGAAGACCCCCTTACATAATAGAATTAGTTTACTGTGCCTCTGTCTAGTAGTGACACAGAGATGACCCCCGGGGTAAACCTACAATCTCCCATCCACTCGTCAAGATTTCTCTTGAAGATAGTCAGTGAGGGGCTCTGCCTAACATAAACTGGGATTCTGTTCCAGAGTATGGGAAGCCTCTGAGTTATGAATCTGTCCCTCCAGCATGTCCTATTCACATTTGTGCTGAGGTTCAAATCTTTAGCTCTCGTGGTTCTGATGGATTTGGATTTTTTGAGGTGGAGCATGTCCATCAATTCCTGATTGGACATGGCCTTGTACGTCAGGCACAGATCACCTCTGAGTAGGCGGTATGCTACTGAATAGAGTTGGAGTTTCTTTAGTCTGGCAGCATATGACATATGTTGGAGACTCTTGATCCTTTTGGTGAGGTACTTTTGGGGTCTCTCTAGCTGTTGCAAGTGCCGGGTGAGGTACATACCAAATGGGGCATTGTACTCAATCATGGGCCTGATAAGGGAGGAGTACAGGGCACAATGACCTCCTTTGATCTGGATGTGAATCCCTTCATGATAAGGTGGGCAAGGTAGAAAGTCTTTCTAACCACTTTGGCAATGTGGGTGTCAAATGAGAGGTCACTATCAACTTGGGTCCCCAGGTCTCTGATTACTTTTTCTGTACTCAGTGGGTTACCGCCTATGTGATAATTTGTGGGCACTTTGTTTTTCCCAAAGGGGATGACTATACATTTTTTGGCATTTAGTTTAAGGCCATGACTCCGGCACCAGTTGTCCATTTCAGTGAGGCCTTTCTGTAGGATGTATGTGTCAGCTGGTGTATCGACTATGGCGCCTAGTTTGCAGTCATCTGCGAACTTTGTCAGCCATAACCCACCCATGTTTGCTTTCACATCTGAGAAATAAATGCCAAACAAGAGGGGTCCCAGGACAGAGCCTTGTGGGACACCACTTGGCACTGGCTTTGAGTCTGACATGGCTACAGCGATTTTGACTTTATGGGTTCTATCCTTTAGCCAGTTTGCCACCCATCTTGTGACATATGGATTTACATTTAAGCTGTTGAGCTTGTCTATGATGCCAGAGTGGGGTATTGTGTCGAAAGCTTTAGCCAAGTCCAGGTAGGCTGTATGGACTGCTTTGCCCTCGTCAATGGCTCTAGTGACTGTTTCAAAAAAGTCAACCAGGTTTAAAAGGCAGGATCTGCCTTTTACAAAGCCGAACTGGGTGGGATCAAGTGTTTGTAAGTCCCCAATGTCTCTGTTTATTAGTTCCATAATGATTCTTTCCATAGCTTTGCAGAACAGGCTGGTTAAGCTTATGGGGCAGTAGTTACCAGGGTCAGTAGAGGTGCCTCCTTTGTGAAGTAGGACTACTGTTGCTGTGCGCCAGTTTTCAGGTACATATCCTGTAGTAAGGCTAAGGTTAAATAGCATTTTTATGTGCGGGTTTAGCTCCTCTTGGAGTTCTCGTAGCATGCAACCCGTCAGGTCCCATTGATGCTGTGTTTTTAGCTTTGCTGAGGGCGGTTCTCACCTGGACATCTGAGATGACAGGGAGGTTACAGTCAGCTGGGGTGAGTATTTCTTCTTTTGGGGGTGAGGGAGGGGAGAAATTTGCACTGAACCTGTCTACCAGAATGTTGGCAATATCTGTGGGTTCTGTGTATTTTTTGTCATTGTGAACTAACTCTGAACCTATCTGAGGGTTTCTGCCCAGGTTTCTAACATAGCTGAAGAAGGCCTTGTGGTTATCTGTAGTGTCCATAGCGATTTTTCTCTCAAAGTTGGCCTTGGATGTTTTTATGAGAGAACGTAGCTTTCTACTAGTGCTGATCAGAGATGCCTTCTCTTTATGGGATTTTGCTCTGACGTGCAGTAGCGTCCTTCTTTTGTTATACAATTTGTTTATGGCTGGGGTCCACCAGACAGGATGCCTGCCCTTGGTGGAGAGGGTCTTGGTTTTATTTGGGATTGCATGATCCATGCATTCTTGGAAATGTCCGTAGAAAGCATTTGTGAAGGATTCTGCATTGTGGGGTGTGGTTTTCACTGTCCCAGTGGGCTTAAAAGATACCATCTCAGTTTTAAGAAGTGTAAAGTTGGCTTTTGAGAAGTTTTTCACTGTAGTCTTTTGTGTTGGGGGTGGAGGTGGGATATGTATATCCAGGGTGATTAGTTTGGGGTCAGACCTCACTAGTGAAGGGTATACTTCCAGTGTGGAGCACTTTGTTCCCATGTTTGTGATGATCAGGTCTAGTATATTATCTCCCCTTGTGGGAGAGGAGACTAGCTGTTCCATTGCGTTTGAATTTATGAATTCCAGGAACCTTTGGGCTAGGGTGTTTGGGCTAGAATAATGCACCCAGTCTATGTTAGGGTAGTCTATGTTGAAGTCTCCCAATATGATGGTGTTTGGCGAGACATTCATATCCTCCAATGTCTTCAGGAAGGCTGAGTGGGGTTCCTGAGATTGGGAGGGTGGTCTGTAACATGCTACCAGTTGTATAGCAGTTTTGCCTATGGTTAGTTGCACCTGGATGGTCTCTGATGCTTCATGTGTTGCCACTAACCTGGAGGTGTGGGTGTCCTTGATGAATATGGACACTCCCCCTCCCTTTTTGGTTTGGCTCGAGTTTTGGGGCTGAAACGCATGATACGAGGTATAGCCTGGTAGTGCTGGGGTGCTCTCAGGAGCCTTGAACCAGGTTTCAGTTACTGCACAGACATCAATGTCCTCCATACTGAGGAGTGCTTTGAGAGCCTGCTTCTTGAGATTTAGACTTCTGGCGTTGAGCAGCATTACCCTTAATTTTTTTCCATTTTTGTTTTCTAAGGAGGTGGGTTTGTCTTTTGAGTCTTGCCTAAAAAAGGCACTATAGGGGAGGCAAGAGCCTTAGCCAATATCCGGAAGCCCAGTGGTGACAGATGCAAGCCGTCCCTTGCGAAGCAGCGTGGCTTGTCCAGCATGTCATCCCAAGCAGATAGACATTGGATCCCCCTAGAATGACACCAGTATTTGAGCCAATTATTAAAGCTGGTCATCTTGTCTTTGTATTGTGGCATCATTCTTCGTGAGGGCAAGATGCTGCTCAGGGTCAGGGTCATACCAGCCTGGGCTACATAATCAGAGAGCTCCTCTATGTCTCTTTTCATGTAGTCCAGGGAGGTACATCTCAGGTCATTCACGCCGGCATGGACAATATTTGTACTTGCTTTGGAGTGACCTGAGTGTGTGTGTTATGTGGCGGATCCTAGCTCCCGATAAGCAGCTCACCGTTACCCTCTCCTTGTTCAGCCTGGTAAGTGGAACGTCAGTGTGTCTGACTATAGAGTCACCTATTACTAGTGTATCAGGCATGGTGTTTGGCTTTAAGGGCTGTGATTGTTTGACACACTGATTTGTTGAAGTATGTGATGCACATGTTATGTTTTGAGGTGGTGGATTTTTGGGTGTCTGCCTTGGAAGCCTCTGTTGTTTTGGTAATTTTTTTGTTAGAGCCTCCGAGTATGTCTTTGTGTTTTTATGTGTTTGATTTGCAGATGTGGTAGGTCTAAGTGGGACTGGGTTTGGTGTGTGTATGGTTACCTTCTCCTCCTGTCTGGTCTTGCCAGTCCTGAGTTGAGAGAGTTCAGCCTCCATTTTGGCTATATAGTTGCATCTCTCACATGTATTTGTGTTTGTTGGGAGGAGGAGAGGGTTGTCTGTGTACATGAGACAATTGCAGCATTGTCTCAAGATTCCCAGATTAACCAGCTGAACTGGAGAGGATGCCACAGCAATCTACCACTCGACATGCTAAAAATTTTAAGGGAGCGCTGTGCCTTTAAGGGAAGTGGGTACTCACAGGGAGTGTGCCTTTAAGGGAAGTGGGTACTCACAGGGAAGGTAGGTGGATGTAGTGCTTACTTTAGTTTGCAAGTGCTTACTTAGAAGAGAGATTTTGAGAACAAGTGCTAGGCTTATAGTAAAGCGATTAGACTAGATTATTATAAGAGTAGAGCTTTCTTAAGGGAAAATTTAAAGAGCAGACTTGGCGGAGCCAGAAAAGTTTAACCTTGTTTAACCAGTGCTGCGCTATGCGCACAACCGTGCAAAAAACGCTCAGAGGTGGATTTTATACAGGGAACTTCAAAAGAGCTAGAAATGGTCCAAAACAACCAATTACTACAAGCTCTTGTGCTGAGGTCACTCCTTCAGGGACAGACAGATATACCAACTCTGAGTTTGCACTACATTGAAGCGAAGGGAAATATTCCCTACGGCGATCTCCATTGTAACGTTCGATGTTTGAAAACTTCGCTCATATGATGTTGATCATATGAGATTCAAAGTTTTCAAACTTACAATATAGACCCACTAAAAATATTAAGCTGATCTTGCAAACTTAGTGTTTAGCTTATTTTATCTAATCATAAAAGAAAATAGTAGTATCAGGCATACCTCTCAGCTGTGCAGACTTTCTCAGAATGTCCAGATTTTTGCCTTATATTTTGGTCCGTTTTCATAAAATTGTGGCTTTCTAGCAAATTAGTAGCAAATCATTAAAAAATGAAGTTGGAAAATAATGACAGACATTTGAGTTTTAGACTTCATACCCTTCCGAAAATTCATACTAATACAAAACCTGTAATTCTATCAACTTTCTAAGTTTGTAAGAGCAATATTTAAAAATTGTCACTATTTGTACCACTTTTTTCATGGCTTTGTCCAGATTTCTTCCTCTAAGAGGTTGAGTGGTATGATACCATGTTGCCAATTGTACTTGATGAAATTTTAATGGATTGCAATTAAGTAAAAGTACTATCAATGAATAGGAAAGACAATTTTATTTTATGGTTAGATAAAGAAACTTCTTCTTCTTCTTTCGGCTTTTCCTGGTTAGGGGTCTCCACAGCGGATCATCTGTCCGCTCATGATTGGCAGTGGAGTTTTTACGGTGTCGAGTTGCCAGCCCGGCGCCCAACCTTCCATAGAAGGCACACGCTCACCCACACCTAGGGCCAATTTAGAGTGTCCAATCCACCTAGAGCATGTCTTTGGGATGTAGGAGGAAACCGGAGCACCCTGAGTAAACCCACGCAACCACAGGGAGGACATGCAGACTCCACACAGAAGGCACCCCAGCCAAGGATTGAACCAGAGAACCTCTTGCTGTGAGGTGACAATGCTAACTGCTGCACCATTGTGGCCGCCCCAGGTTAGATAAAGAAACTAAAAAGGTAAAAAGCTCATCCATCCAGAAGATCCAGTACTCGATGAGCAATTCTTGGATGATCCAGAATGGCATCTCCTCCCCACCTTTTGTTGTGCACAGATGGTAAATACTCAGGTAACCCTAAGGACAGCAGATTTTTAACACAAGTTCTGTGCATTTGCAGATTTGCATTCACATAAGAGGTCTTGTTAATTGTTGTCATGGTGCCCCTATATTATATAAAACATTGCTTACCTTGCCTATGACTGATACCATCTTTGACGCATGTGCCCTGGCCCAGCAATCAAGGAGCCTCAGTCCTCACCATTAACACCAGAGAGGGCATCTCATATATAAGGAAAGGATAACAAATGCACACAGTAAAGTGCAATTTCCCTTAAGAGCACACAGAGTACACAGTCAGACTGGGGCCGGTCACTCCCTTGCTCTCCAGGTGCCCAATAAGACTCCCCACTGGCACAGCTATAGTGTCCAGATCTCAGCTTAGTGGGCAAGCTAAAACCTCTAGCATCATCTCTGTCCAACCAGTGCTTCATGTCCCTGCCCAAGTAGCTGACACACACACACACACACACACACACACACACACACACACACACACACACACACACACATACACCTTGAGAAGAGTTTACACAACCACACAGGCACTTCTGGGGAAGGCTGGCACAGGTTCTCCAGCTGTGCCCCTTTTACCCAGACTATACAGTAGTACCAGCTGCCACCACCCACTAATAATTATCAGGTACTCAAAGGCCCTTAATAAGGTGTCCAATTATTACTGTGCAATATTATTATCCAATTGGTCATATAACCCAGGGCTAAAGCTATAGGAGTGGCTTTGTACAATTTTACCAAAGATATACAAGTACTCTAAAGAGCTTAAATTATCCCTACACAAACCAGCCACAGTTAAAATGTTTTAAAATATTTAATAATAAAATAATTAAAACCACAAGACAATACTTTCTACTTGACAGTGCTACTCAAGAGTTCAGAGATCACACAGAAATACTTAAAATAATTCAGTAGTACAGTTCTGACATCACAGAAAAACATTTAGTCTAATCTTTCTAGTTCCTAGCTATTTCTAAAAGAAAACACAAGTCTAAGATAACTTACATATGAGCAAGACAGTGCTGTGAGTTGGATGATCAAGACAAAAATGCTTAATGCCTTTTGATTCTCTCTGTTTAAATTTCTATTGCAGTCCTTGTTCCCATTACATCATTTTTATTTACACTTTCCTGGTGTTCCCAGGCTGACAGATACTACATTCGTTTGTTATCTTGCAGCTACAAGAAACTACATCAATAAAAGACACTCCATATGTAAACTCTAGTAATTATTGCTTAAGTTAAAACAATAACCAGGAAGCCTTCATCTATCCCGGCCGGAGCCGAATTGTAAACATCAAAGACAGTTATGAAATAATTTGAACTTCAAAGGACAGACAAGAAAGGCTTGAGTTAGCTTTCTTTACAGCAGAGGGCAATGTTACTACATTGTTTTAAGTTCAACATTTTACAGCATATTCTTTCATTTAAGAAAACAAGCCTGTATTGCAACATTTATATTTACAAATGACAGAATTATCTGCACAAGTCTATCTGGCTATGCTGACAGCCTTCACATATCCCCCCCCCCCCCGGAGAACTCAAGCTAGTTTTCCAAATGACCCTTGAAAAATGCCACTTGAGAGGGTTAGGTCTCTCTGAGTGTACGTCACCCCATTCCCTATCTTGAGAGCCCATCTGCATTGGCATTGCTACTCCCACTGTGGTGCTCCATTGACACATCATATGCTTGCAACCCAAGGCTCCATCTTAGCAACTTGGAATTTTGCTGGCTGGCTCTGTTTAACCAAGTTAAGGGGTTGTGATCTGTCATAACAGTGAATTTCCTTCCATACAGATAAGGCTGAAGTTTCTGCAGTGCCCACACTATGGCTAGACATTCCTTTTCTACAGCTGCATAGCATTCCTCCCTGGATTGGAGGCTACAACTGAGATAAACCACTGGGTGCTCTTCCCCCTCTGAAGAAATCTGGCTAAGTACAGCCCCCACCCCATGGTTTGAAGCATCCAACTGCACAACAAATTCTTAGATGTAATCTGGACTGGCTAACACAGGGGGTCCTCCCAAAGCTTCTTTAAGCTCCTGGAATGCCTGCTGACATGCTAGGGTCCACACTACCTTATCTGGCCTGTTCTTCATTGTCAGATATGTGAGGGGAACAGCTATGGTACTATAACTGGGGACAAACTTTCTGTAGTACCCTGCTGTCCTAAAAATGCCCTCACCTGCTTTTTAGTAACAGGTGCAGGCCATGCCTGAATGGCTTCCACTTTGGCAGGTTCTGGCTTTATCTTACCACTCCCCACTCTATGTCCCAGGTAGGAGACCTCCGCCATACCCACCTGACATTTGCTCGGTTTAATGGTCAACCCTGCCCTCTGTAGTCTGCCCAGCACCTCCCTGACATGCTGAAGATGCTCCGGCCAGGAATGGCTGTAGATGGCAATGTCATCTAGGTAAGCAAGGGCAAACCCCCCTGCTCCTGCTAGGATATGATCTACCAGCCTCTGAAAAGTCACTGGGGCTTTCTTTATCCCAAAGGGCATCTTTGTGAACTCATACAAGCCAAAAGGAGTCACAAAGGCTGACTTCTCTCTAGCACTGGGAGTCAAGGGCACCTGCCAGTAACCCTTGGTAACATCAATGGTTGAAAGATACTTAGCCCCACCCAGCTGCTCTAGGGCCTCATATGTCCTAGGCATAGGGTAATCATCCGACTCTGTGTGACTATTTCATTTCCTGTAGTCCACACACAACCTGGTGCTGCCATCCTTCTTTGGCACCAGCACTACTGGGGAGGCCCATGGACTGTTGGACTCTTGAATCACCCCTAGTTCCAACATCTCCTGTACCTCCTCCCTCAGAGTCTGTTTGACTCTCTGAGGCACTCTATAAGGGGCTTGCCTAATATGCCTTTGGGGTCCTGTATCCACCTGGTGCTGCACCAGGTGGGTGCACCCTGGTTTCCCAATGAACATGTCCCCAAATTCCTGTAACACTGCTCGGATTTCTCAAACCTGGGTAGGAGATAGCTGCTGGGACATTGCTACCCCTTCCACTGAGGTGTCCACCTGAGCCTCACTGAGGAGATCAGTTCCCAGGTTTCCCTCAGAATCCTCCTGCAATCCACTGCAAATGCTTAGCACAAGGGCCTCCCTATCATGGTAAGGTTTCATCATATTACCATGGTACAATCTGTGCCCCTGCCATCTACCTAGCAGTTCCACCATGTAATTAACATCACTTACCTTTCTTACCACCTTGTAGGGTCCATCCCAAGCTGTTTGCAGCTTGTTGTGTCTGACAGGAATGAGAACCATTACCTGCTGCTCCACAGCATACTCTCTAGCTTGAGCATTCCTGTCATACCACACCTTTTTTTGTTGTTGGGCTTCTGCCAGGTTTTCCTGGGCCAAGCCCACGAGTTCCCTGAGCCTTGTCCTGAGGTTTAGGACATATGCCACAACAGACTAATTGTGAGACTCACACTCACCTTCCCACTCATCTCGATTTATATCTAGAGGTCCCCTCACCCTATGCCCATACAGCAACTCAAAAGGTGAAAAACCTGTGGATTCCTGGGGAATCTTTCTGTAAGCAAACAACAGATGAGGCAAATATTTGTCCCACTCCCTCTTAAACTGATCTGCAAATGCCCGTAGTATGGACTTGATTGTAGAGTTTAACTTTTCAACAAGACCATTAGTCTGGGGATGGTAGAGGGTTGTATTCATGTGGTTCACCCCACAGAACTTCCACAGACAAGCCAGCAGGTCTGACAAGAAATTGGCACCTCTGTCAGTCAGTATTTCTTTTGGGAAACCTAACCTGCTGAAAATCTCTAACAAAACATTTGCCACCTTTACTGCCTCAATGGAGGACAAAGCCACTGCCTCGCGGTATTGTGTACATAATCCACTACCACTAGGATATACTGTTTTCATCTGTGGAACTTGGGGTACTTAGAGGACCCACAATATCCATAGCTACCCCCTGAAATGGCTCCTCAATCACAGGCAAAGGCATCAAAGGAGCTTTCACATTGTCTCCTGGCTTGCCTACCTTTTGACACTGCTCACAGGTCATGCAGTACCCTGTTACATCTCTGAAAATTCCAGGCCAATAGAAGTTCTACATAATATGCCTCTTTGTACATTTTTTGCCCATATGACCTGCAAATGGAATATCATGGACTATGGCTAGAAGTACCAGATGGTAGGTTCTAGGCACTACCAACTGCTGCACTCTCTCACCTTCTAGCCCTCCCTCAGTGGTCCACTCTCTGTATAGTAACCCTTTGCCCCAGTATACAGATTCCCCATTCCCTTGAGAATCAGGTGCCTCCCTAGCTACCTGCCTCAGGCCTTGCAATTTAGGGTCTGAGAGTTGAGCCTGTCTCAACTCTCTCCTTGTCACCCTTCCCAGCTCCCCTTCCACATGCCTTCTGGCATCCTCTGACAGTGGTGCCTCACTGTCAGCCTGGGTACTACTACTCACCTCTACCTTTGCAGACACTCTGTCCAAGGGAACATCAGTACCCTCAAGCAGCTGCGGCTCACATTCAGTCTTACTGCTACAGAGTAGCTCCCTTCCTGAAGTAACCACCTCACCAGTCCTGGCTGCAAGTATGCAGTCTGTCTGGGTCTCCCAAAGGCTACCAGCCTTACATGCTTGTTTCCAAGCCTGACTGCATGTAACTGCACAAGCACAGGGTACTGCACTAACAAAATCATTCCCTGTCAGGACATCTTTAGGGATATCCTCAAACATACCTACTTGCTGGCTTTCTTTTCCACCCTCCCAGTCAAGGTGAACCCTAGCCAAAGGTATTTAGAGTGGGATCCCTCCTAAAGACCTGACTGGAGTGGACAGCCCAGGCAAGTAGTGCTCCTCTATAACCATTACAGGCTTTGCAATGGTTATATCAGAGGCTGTGTCTCTCTTGGCAATGGCCTCTTTGCCATTCACTACAATAGGATATAGACTTTGGTGGTAGTTTGGTACCTTTGTTGTCCCAAGACAACCTACTATTGGCATTTTGTCTTTCTCACTTACTGGCTCCTTCACATTTTGTTCCCTACTTTGCCTCCGTGGACACCTGTATGCCACATGGCCCCAATAGTTGCATTCAAAACATTTAACCCTAGCTCCTTGTTATATTTAACATTTTGTCTTAAATGAAGACAAGACACTTCTTCCTGTCTTTCAGTGGTAATTATTACACACGTGTGTGAGTCTCATGGAATGTACCAGGGAGACTCCCCGAGCAAAGGAATACATATGCTTATATACTGGTGATACTGCTGACAGTACAAAAATATAAACTAGACCAATTAAATTAGTACAAAAGACAATTAACCAATCAATGGTTTACCCATAGGCTTAAAGCAGTTCACATTACTACATCTCTAGACAGAGAAAGAAAATCGGATACACTTCCATATAAGGCACATCAAGCAGGCTCCTGTTTTTCAGTGCTTTCCACTATTCACAGTTTACTCAGAGTTCACAGTACAAAGTTCATCTCAATGCATACAGATTGTCACATACTCAATTTCCTTAAGCACTTACTTTGGTCATTCATATTCTACAATCCCCCATTTGATGCTGTGTAAGCATCACCATTTAATCAATCATACATTTGCCTTAAATCTAACATAATCATGTGGCTGGTTCCTTCACCATTGTCACACATTTTTATTTCATCATCCATATTTATACCTGCAGGCATATAAAAGTTTGGCACCTTTTTAGTAGTCTTAAAAGACATTAATTTCAAAATCAATGCTTTGATTAAAAACACAACAAGAAAAGCAATAAGAGCTAGTACTACGCTTGATAAAATTAACTTCAGTAGTCCACCTCCCCATCCTGAGAACAGGTTGGTTAACTATGCCCACATTGAGTTATCGGCTTCCTTGGCTTTAGAGAGTTCAGAGACTCTCTGAATAAGTTTGAGATGGCTTTCAATTTCATGCTGATTGTCAGGAATAAACGTACAACACTCCTCCTAGATTAAAGTGCAAGTTCCGCCTTTTGCCGCTAGGGTGAAATTGAGAGCCATACAGTTTTGAAGGACTACAGCTCTCATGGCAGTCAGTTCATCAGTCACTAGTTCTAAAGCAGAAAATGTGGCATTGCTTAATAATTCAAGCAATTTAGACAGTTTTTTTCAATTCCCAAATTGATTTTACTGCTCCGCATGCTGGAATTATACCAGCCCATGATATGATGTCATCACCCAAGTCCATATGAGATAGTCCTTTGGTGCCAACATGAGCTAAATCATGATGATAAATCCATGAAGCATCAATTTGGCCTACCGGATTGGCAGGCTTTTTAACTTCTCGAACATTCTGAATTTTTCCTTGAGGTAAACAGATGTATGTCGAATGGCTGGGACTAAATAACCTAAGAAACAGCTACCAGACAAGTTTCCTGGTAGCCATTTATAGGCTCTTCTACCGCACACAAAATAGCAATTTTCCACCTTAGTGGTGATATTACTATTTATATAACCTTGTTCAGAATGAAACACCTCCTTATCGATCAATCCTAGCTGTTGGTATAGAACGGAATTATTTCTTACCTCTTCATATGTTTTATGCACCAGTTCACAAAATTAATCATAGGTTGTGTTACAGTAGGAGGAGTTACTGTTACACCTGTAGGGAACTGTCACATTACAAAAACTCCATCCTACCTTGACTTTACCAAATTTCTGAAAACACACAGTTCCATTTCGATGGTTAAACAGATGTAATGCTATCCTGTCTTTTGAAGTGACATTTGAAGTGTCATAGATCAGATTCATCCAGGTTTCATTAGCCCCTAAAGGGACTGTACTTAGCATCAATCCCCCATGAACAGTAGGTAAAGCAGTACAGATCCAACAGTCAGAGACATTGAGGGATGATGCATAGACAAATTTAATAGCTTGGTAGGTGTTGAAAGGTGGATGCCAAATAGCTTGCTTGGTGTGATGCATCAATGGAGCAGGAAATAAAAATGGCCACATTAAAAATAACAGTACAGCAAGAATGATCATCAAAATGGCTGTCCAATATTTTTGTGGAAATGGTTGTTGAGTCTGTGGAGTGTCAGTAGTTTGGAGTTTTCCAAAAGGGTAAATGTTAGGCATTGTCAGGTCCTGGAACAGTTCTACTTCGAGTACGAGTAGCAATGGGAAGAGAATCTGGAGTTGAAAAAGGTAAAGGTTGTTGATCTTCAGACGGCGCAACTTTTTTGATGTGTGAAATGTGGATCCAGGTTGGAGATCCTTGCAGTCGCACAGCAGATGACATTGTCAGAAGAACCAGGAAGGGCCCCTTCCAACGTGGCTGGAGCACTGTTTTTCTAGAAAATAACTT
Organism: Protopterus annectens; assembly: GCF_019279795.1. Lineage (NCBI taxonomy): Eukaryota > Metazoa > Chordata > Ceratodontiformes > Protopteridae > Protopterus > Protopterus annectens. The sequence goes on along the minus strand of NC_056725.1, from coordinate 1,878,810,188 downwards.
AACGTAAACCCAATCCCCCGGTTGTAGGGCAGATGCCAGAAAAGGATCAGGAAGATGTTGAGTGGCTGCTACTTGTCGATGGTGAAACTGTAAGAAAGAAACAAGAGATTTGCAGTACAAAAGAATATTATTATCAAATGCATCACATTCAGAAAAGGGTGGTAGTGGTGTCATGGGTTTATGCAAAGGGCGTCCCATGAGAATTTCATGTGGAGAAAGACCCTTAGTAGGATGCAGTTGTGACCGCATAGAAAGTAAGGCTAGTGGTAAGGCCTGCATCCAAGTTAGGCCTGTTTCTGAAGTGTCTTTAGCAAGTATAGTTTTCAAAGTCTGGTACATGCGTTCAGTAATACCTGATGCCTGTAGTCTATATGGACAATGAAATTTCAAAGTAATGCCTAGCATTGTAGACAATGAGTCAACTAACTTAGCAGTAAAATGCATTCCACGGTCAGAGTATATTTGACAAGGAACACCAAAATGAGGTATCATTTCATAACACAATTTTTTTGCAACTGAAATAGCATCATTTTTAGCACATGGGTAGGCTTCTAACCACCCCAAAAAAATATCAACAATAGTCAAAACATATTTAAAACGAGTACAAGGTGTGAGTTCAATAAAGTCCCACTGTAAAGCAGAAAATGGTCCCATTAGTTTTGGCATCGGTTGAGCGGGAGACAGGGTGCCCTTTGAAATGTTATGCTGTAAACAAATGGAGCACATGCTCAAAAAATGTTGCACAGCAGCAGAAAGTCCTGGGGCAAACCAATCCTTCTGGATTTGTTTGATTAATGCTTGTACCACGACATGAGCTGGCAACTGATATGCTTTTATAAGAGAATTTATCATAGATATAGGGCAAATTAATCTGCCATCAGGATGTTGCCAAATTGAATCAGAGCATTGGAAACAACTGTGGGCCAGCTATGTTTTTCTTTCTGGTTCTGATGCTTCACTTTCTAAAGCTTTCAAAGCAGTAGTGACAAAAGTAACCGTTTGTAAGATAGGCTGCAGAAATTGTCCCTGAACAGTATGTGAAAGAGCAGCCTGCTTGACAGCCCAGTCAGCCAAATTGTTTTCCTTAGCTACTAGGGAGTCATTAGACTGGTGAGCTGCACACATGACAACAGCAATGTTGGAAGGTAATAATAAATCCTGTAAGAGGTGACCAATATACAGGTAATTTTTAATTGGTGACCCAGAGGATGTCAAAAACTCCCTTTCCTTTCATAAGGTACCAAAATCATGAACAACACCATGGGTACAATGTGAATCAGTATAAATAGTAACAGATCTGTCTTTGGCCATTTTACATGCATGCAAAAGTGCTACTAATGCTGCAGCTTGTGCGGAAGTGCCAGGTGGTAATTGTCCAGTTTGTAAAACTGCAGATGGTGAGCAGACTGACCATGTAGACTGGAGTTCGCCAATATTATTTTGTAAACAGGATCCATCAACAAAAATAACTAAATCAGGATTAAGCAAAGGAACATCTTGCAAATCCAACCTAGGAGAAAGAACAGTGTTAACTACAAGCACACAGTCATGTGGTTCACCCTCGTCACTGGTTGGAATTAATGAAGCAGGGTTTAGTGGTGGGCAATGTGTAATTTGAACAGCGGGATTAGTTAAAACTTAACTCATATTTAGTGAGGTGAGCATTAGAAAGATACTGTGTTTTTGTTTTTAAAAGTAACGCTTGCACCGCATGAGGTACTGCTAGTATAGTGTCATGTCCTAATGTCAATGGTGCTGTCATATCGATCAAAACAGCAGCGACTGCCACTGCTCATAAATAGGTTGGATAACCAGAAGCAACAGGGTCTAACTGAGTGCTGTAATATGCTATAGGTCGATAGCCTCCATTGCGCGCTTGCGCCAACAGGCCCAGGGCAGTTTTATTTCTTTCACAACAGAAGAAAAAGGGTTTTGAATAATCTGGGAGCCCCAGAGCAGGTGCATTTACTAGTGCCATTTTAATAGCCTGAAAGGCGGTTTCATGTTCAGGGGACCAAGGCAGAGCATCTGTGACCTCTTTTTTTAGAGGCTGTAACAGAGGGGCCGAAATTTCTGAAAAATTGGGCACCCACTCTCTACAATAACCTGCTAGGCTGAGGAATCCCCTGAGTTGTCTCTGAGTTACAGGGCCGGGGGCAGTTTGAATGGAGGTAATTCTACTTGGAAGTATTTGACGTGAACCCATAGAAATGATGTGTCCCAGGTATTGTACCTTTTCTTGCAGAACTGTAGTTTAGATTTATTTACCTTAAAACCTCGTTCGGCTAAAAACTTTAAAACTAAAAGTGAGTCCTCAGTACAAGGCTTGGTATCTTGCGAAGCTATAAGAATATCATCTACATATTGGACCAATACTGAACGTGGTGGTAACTGTAAATCCTGCAGTTGTCTGTGCATCTCTCTAGAGAATAGGGTTGGAGATTCTACATATCCTTGGGGTAGTCGGGTCCAAGTGTACTGTTGGCCCTTATAAGTAAATGCAAAAAAATACTGACTATCTGAATGTACTGGGATAGAGAAGAAAGGTGATGAGATATCTATAACTGTAAAACAACATGCTGTGGGTGGGATACAGCTTAAAATCGTAGCTGGGTTTGGTACGATTGGAAAAACAGGCAAGACAGCCTTATTGACTTCCCGCAAGTCTTGCACAAATTTGTAAGCTTGTTTACCAGGTTTCTTTACCGGTAGAATTGAAATATCACATGAACTTGTTGTAGGTACTATAATTCCTTGTTGTACTAAGGCAGAAATGATGGAGGCAATACCAGATGTGGCCTCTACCATCAAAGAGTACTGTAGTACCCGAGGTAACTTTGCTCTGGGTTTTAAAGCTATTTTGACAGGAGTGGCTGAAATCAGAAATCCAATATCATTATCATGAGTGGTCCAGAGATGAGAGGGTAATGAATTTAGGTGCTTATTCTTATCGAGGTCAGACTGCATAGACATTGTCTGCAGAGTGACATTTTCATCTAAAGTAGCCAAAATACTATCTTGTTTATCTGAAGGTACTTGTAAATATACTCCTTCAGCAGTGCAGAAGATGGTTGCTCCCATCTTACAGATCAAATTTCTTCCCAATAAATTTAAAGGTGCTGAGGGTCCTACTAAAAATGCATGATTGTCTTGTAAAGGTCCCAAAGTTACTGGGACTGGAATGGTTTCAGAATATTCAATAGGAATGCCAGAGACACCTACCCCTCTAGTTATGTTGTTAGAGAGGGGGACATTTATTGCTGCTTCACCAGCTAACATAGATTTGGATGCCCTAGTGTCAATCAAAAATAGGTATGGTTTATTTTTAACAAGTAACATAACATGTGGTCCATCTTGATCCACAGGGATGAAAGGGCACAACTGCTGTTGTCTTTGTTCAGAGAACCTTCATTGTGATGGCTGCCGATTGGATGGAGTCCAATTAGAATTCCACTGAGGTGAAGTATCAGTGGGTGGGGCAGGTTGCTCAGCCAGGTACGGACATTAATTTCTCCAATGGTCTACTTGGCCACAATTGAAACACTCCATCTGATTATTATAGCTTTAGGGTGGGGCTGATCGATTTTCCTGCCAGTTTTGTCTATTTTGGTTTCCAGCCCCTTGGCATCCACCTCTCCCTCTTCCCCATTCTCGTCCTCCCCGTCCACGCTGCCTGAAGGCAGTACACATCTGATTCTGCACTTTAACCAATTTTTCCTGTCAATCCTTTTTTTCCTGTGCTAAGTGGTCAGAGAGGTATTGTACTTGTGTGACTAATTCATGCAATCCAAGACTAGACCATTTTAAACATATTTCTTTTAGCTTATCCCATACTTGTGGGCGTAACCCATCTACGAAAGCAGCCGACAATCCGCTCTGTGCCGGCCCTTCGGTGGGTTCTGGGTATCCAGAGTAAGCCTCAAAGGCTTCAGTGAGATGATTTAAATACTTGTCCACAGGTTCTTCTTCTTTTTGAAGAGCTGACTTAATTTTGGACCAGTTGGGTGTGGGTAGAATTATCACTGTAATAGCATCTACTATTCACTGTCTGACTGTTTTGAACCCATTTTCTCCTTGTGAATCATGTTTTAGAATCGGAGTAGGGACATTAGCATGGTCCCAAATCCGTTTCATCAGATCAGCTGGTATGGCATACTGAAGAACTGCCCTGACTTCTTCTACTGTAGGATTTTATAAACAAATATGTCCCGCCAGCACACTCTGGAACTTAGCTGGATTAGTACGAATAGGTGGTAATGATTTGGTAATGGCTTGAAAATCAACTGCCAACCACACCCTGGGTACTACAACGGTCTGTGGTTCCTGTGCACTTCTAGCATGGGCTGGGTTAAGTACCTCCCTCAAAGGTAACAATCTGTCATCATCTGACGACTCCGATCCTGAATCTGGATTAAATTTATCTGGCCCAAAATACTCATCCCCACTGTCAATTATAGCAGGAAACTGGCCAAAATGCCTTTGTTGGTGTAAATGTCACTTCCCTTTCCCTTTGTAATAAGGTTTAGCTCTAAAATACATTACAGCTTTTGCTTCTTTATGAGTCTTACTACGATTTTCTGGTCCCTTTGTTCTATCGCTTGTTTCTGGATCAGATTCACTAGAGTGGCTGTCAACAGCTTGTTCTCTTTCTCTAGGGGTGGACTCTTTAGTGGTGGAATTTGGCTGCTGTGCTTCCACTCCTTATTGAGCAAGGGGGGGCTGATACTGTGGGGGTGCAATCGGTGGTGCAGTCGGTGGTGGGGGGAGCCAGGCATTATCGTCTTCTGATGATTCAATTATCTGCAATTTAGCTAATTCCTTTACAGGATAAAGCCCCTTAAAGGGTGGATCCTTCAAACATTTACTGTTTACTTCATCTAAATTACTAGCAGTTTGTTGTAATTCCCTATTTGCTCTTTTAATTTCTGCTGATTATCTTTTAAACTAATAACCAAATCCTTTTCTCTTTCTTTCGCCTCTGTCATCCAATCATTAAATGCTGCCCAGCACAACCCTGGTATTCTTCTCCCTTTTTTCTTTAACTTTCCTTGGAGATTAAGCAAAATATGTTTATTAAAACTTCCATTTTCTGGAAAGGCAAGTTTACCATCACCTTCAGTGAGGGCAACCCACTGACTTATAAACATACAACTGTTCCGGAACACACAAAAATGCATATAACCAGCTGGTGTACCTCTTTCTGGCTCTTTTATGGTTCTCACACTCGTTCCCATTTTCACACAATGATTTATACTGTATTTTACAGATGTAGCTGTGACGTTTTGTAAACATCATTTTCCCCACTCTTGTATCTCTTTTCACTCTTATGTCGGCAGTTTTTCATTTTAACCCACTCTCATACTGCACAATCAATAGCAGAAAAAAATGCATGCCACTTACTTCAAAACAACTGAATGAGAGGAATTATTGCATTTCTATAAAATTATATAGTCCAAATTTTAAAGCAGGCAAGTATAGGAAATGAAAGAAATACTGCCAGAACAGAAAATTCTGTCATGGGCCCTTTTACTAGCCGTACTTTGTTCAATCCCCAACTACCACATCTGTTGTCAATTCAGATCCGAGTAAATGGCACCAATTGTTGCATTTAACATTTTATCTTAAATGAAGACAAGACACTTCTTCCTCTCTTTCAGTGGTATTTATTACACACGTGTGGTAGCCTCATGGAAAGTACCAGGGAGACTACCCGAGCAAAGGAATGCAAAAGCTTATATACTGGTGATACTGCTGACAGTACAAAAATATAAACTAGACTAATTAAATTAGTACAAAAAACAATTAACCAATCAATGGTTTACCCGTAGGCTTAAGCAGTTCACACTGCTACATCTCTAGGCAGAGAAAGGAAATCGGATACACTTCCATATAAGGCACATTTCCTGCTTTCAAGCAGGCTCCTGTTTTTCAGTGCTTTCCACTATTCACAGTTTACTCAGAGTTCACAGTACAAAGTCCATCTCAATGCATACAGATTGTCATGTACTCAATTTCCTTAAGCACATACTTTGGTCATTCATATTCTACATCCTGGATGTGTACCTGAACTAGTGGCTTCCCCTGCTACTAACAGATTCTGTTGTGGCAGTCTGTGCTACCTGCCATGGGTTCCTTTAGACCCATGAGCAGTACTGGGGCTCCCCTTCCTGTGCAGGGCTGCCCTGCTTGCCAGGTATAGGTCTTCCTTCTTCCCCCAACTCATCTGAAGTAGAACACTGTCTATCAGCTAATCAGATCCTCATGTCCTCAGGCAAAGTGCTAAGAGCTTGTTCCCTCATCAAAAGGTCTGCCAGCCCTTCGGAAGTGGTGACCTGACACCCACCTATGGAAATAGGTGCTCAGTTCAGCAACATATTCACACACACTTTCATCTGCCTTGCGTCTAGGCTCACAAAACTTTTTCCTATACATTTCGGGTGTTAGCTTAAACAATTCTAACAGACAATTTTTTTAAAAACAGTATAATCAAAGCATGCAACATCACACATTTTAGATAAAACAGTTATAACTTTACCATGGAGTAAGGGGGTCAGGAACCATACCCAGAGCCCTTGGTCAACTTCATACTTACATACCCTCTCAAACATATGAATGAAACTATCAAAATTATCCCCCTCTTTAAACTGTGGAAGAAATTTACTGACCTTTTGTGCTTCTGGGGTCCAGTTACTCCCTTCCCCATTAACTCCATGACTCTGGAGAAAAGTCAGCATCACCTTCTCATGCTTCCTCTGCCTCTCTTATTCCTCAGCTTGCAGAAGTAATAGTTTCTCATTCTCCTCAGCCTGCAAATGTTGCTGTCTCTCATTTGCTTCTAATTCCACATGCCTGGCCACCAACTCAAGTCTCTTTAGCTCCAGCTGAATTTTTAAGTCCACTGCAGAAAGGTTAAGCTGTCCATTCTCCGAGGGCATTATATCTCCATTGCCAGTCTGTTTGTACTCCTCTTTGCTGTTTTCCAATGCAGCTGTGACCAAGGCTGCAATCAGGTCTGCCTTAGTCAGGTTTCCATGCACCAGTCCCCTAGCCTGGCACATCTCCACCAGCTGGCTCCTTGTCTGCTTTCCATACTCCTCTGCTGACATGCTGCCTGTTCACCTGACTAACTAAGCTAACAAAAGAAATAAAACAATTGTGATCTGAACTCTGAGTATTCAATGTGTGGATGTTTTAGAGTACAAAACACCTTCAAAGCTTACTGTATACAAGCTACAGGATTCACTCTATCCACACCACTGCAAGTCAATTAGCATTTGCCAACTAATTAATATGTGATGTGGATATCCCACTGCTGCCACCAATTAATATGTGACACCTGGGTCCTGGCCCAGCAATCAAGAAGCCTCAATCCTTA
>NC_056725.1:1878495313-1878497813 GCF_019279795.1 Protopterus annectens | reverse complement strand
TGTGGTGTTAGATCAATTCACCTTCACATTTCTAATTCCTACATTTGCCTCCTGATGGCTTGAAATGAAACCCAAAAAGGTATGAACTCTATTCATCTCATCATTAGAAATGCTTGTGCTTACAGTTTCATCTTCTACCAACCCTCATCTTGCCTTTACTTTAAAGGGACAATCCCAGTGTTTAAAATTAGGGTCTGAGTTAAGCTGACAGAAGTCACACCCACTTAGACATGTCACTTTCATTCCTACCCACAGTGTCATTTTACTTTTAAATATATTGTAAATCCACATTTCCAGTCTTGTTTTAGCTCCCAGGGTAAATTAATCTTTGGATTTGTGTTCTTCTCTGATTTATATTGGATTGGAGAACTATACTCCCAGCTCCTTGCTCAGATTTAAACTAATCAAAGCTGTGCCAGGGAAAAGGGACATTAGTGTACACTAATTTTTAGATTTTGCATCAGTCATGCTTCTACAGATGTACAACTAACCCACTCATAAAAAATTTTGCATTTGTCTAGTAGTATTCAGAAATCAGCACATATCAAACTAGAAGCTGAGAAAGGAACAGAAGAGTGTGCCTACTAATGATCCAACTTTCTGTCACACACTTGCTTTCTATGGAATTACTAGCAGGTCAGAAAGTGACTACACCAGGCTAGTATTCAAAAATCAGAATACAGTAAAACACGAAAGAAAGAGAAATATGGTTTCCACCACAGTTTGCTTGACTCAGATGCTTTTTGTAGGTAGAACTAATGTCATAAACTTCTTGTAGTTGGCCAGGATTCACAATCACCATGGAATAAAATATGAAATGAAAGAAACAAAAAACTATTTACTTCTTTCGGCTTTTCCTAGTTAGGGGTCGCCACAGCGGATCACCTGTCCTCTCATGATTAGCAGTGGAGTTTTACGGTGTTGAGTTGCCAGCCCGGCGCCCAACCTTCCACAGAAGGCACACGCATGCACACACTCATGCCTAGGGCCAATTTAGAGTGTCCAATCCACCTACAGCATGTCTTTGGGATGTGAGAGGAAACTGGAGCACCCGGAGGAAACCCATGCAACCACAGGGAGGGCATGCAGTGTTTTAAAAGCCTTGAATTACTGATGTGCTTCCTAGAGTAGCAGCAGCAATCAGGTCATAAAATGCCTGAATGGCTACTTTTCTCAATGGGTAAAATGCACAGATTAAACTAATGAATGACTTACAGGGAAAGCTGTTGTCAGTACAGCTGCAATTTATGATGAAATTTAGCTAAGCTATATTCAATATTTAGTGCAGTTGAGGAATTTTAATTTTATGGGTATTTTTGATTATTTGGGTTTAGATGAAAGCTTCATGCAATGAGTATCACCAATATATATATATATATATATATATATATATATATATATATATATATATATATATATATATATATATATATATATATATGGGTTCATGTCTATGGATCGACAACTTACTATATCGACATCCACTTCACCGACATCTAAAATAATCAACACCGCAAATCACGGACATTTAACAGGTAAGAGATTTAAATTTCGCTAATCATGCCTACCATGTTTTAGTAAGTATGGCAGTGTTATGCATGTCTGGTAGGCATGATTAGCGAAATTTAAATCTCTTACCTGTTAAATGTCCGTGATTTGCAGTGTCGATTATTTTAGATGTCGGTGAAGTGGATGTCAATATAGTAAGTTGTCGATCCGTAGACATGAACCGAACCCATATATATATATATATATATATATATATATATATATATATATATATATATATATATATATATATATATATATATATATATAGTTCCCCTTCATATAATCAAATTTCTCTAAACTCGAAAGTTATAAACTCGAAACCAGAATCTCGAATTTAGAGAAACTTGAACATACGAAAAAAAAATAACACCTTTGAAATGTGTGCCCCCCACACCCCCCCTACTTAAAAATACCTACTCAGAGATCGCACCTGAAATGGAAACAAAGGCTGAATCAAAACAAAAAATCCCATGTACTGTCCCTTTACCATTATAATTATTGCTACTTCCCATCTGTAACACCATTAGGGATCTAAAACAATTAACATTACTTTAAATGCTCTTGTCAATACATCCATTATGAATACTGAAAGTTTGTGGATGGATGATGGATATCCAGTTCAGTTTTGATGACAGACTACTTCACGTATCTTTCTGACCTAAAGGGACTAAATAAAACCTTTAAAACAAACAAGGGCCATGACATGGGTGTCTTATGAACTTGGGACAAATAGTTGAAAGTGCGATGCGTTATATGTATTTGTTCAGCGCTATGGTGTACATTTGTGTGACTGGTGAAAGTGGTGGGTTATCTGCATGTGTCTGGGAATTGTTGATGTAGTTTCTTATGTTAATTCAGGAATGGTATGTTTTATTTACAGTTTGGGGTATTACATGGAATTGTAGTGGTGCCATTAAGAAGCACTGACAGTATCATTTTATAGCATTGT
>NC_056725.1:1878437813-1878490313 GCF_019279795.1 Protopterus annectens | reverse complement strand
AAGAAACTGTAATCGGTTTGACCAAGATGCCAGTCTGATAGCAGCAGAACTCCATAGCTCTGCTTAGATTTTAATATCCTGAAAGGAAATATATTTTCATTTTTAGAAAAATCTAACTAAAAGTATACTAAAAGTTAGATTAACATAGACTCTTTATTATTTTCTAAAAATTAATACATAGTCAAGAGAATTTTTTAATTATTCCTGTCAAGAAATTTTCTACTGGAGATCTCAAGATGAGCAACTCGAAGAACCCACACCAGGAGAGTACAGTGAAGAAAGAACTACATCTTATAATAACAAACATCCAAGAACTGTCGCTAAAAATGGGCAAATTTGAAAACAAAATGGATGTTATCAAACAAGAATGCCGTAAACAACTGGAACTTCTAAATGGAATAGTAAAAAACAATCTGAACAGATTCTTGCCTTAGAAGAAACAGTAACTGACCTAGATACTAGAGTGACAGAAAATGAACATCACAATGAATTTCTTCTGAATCAAAACACCAGGCTGATTGAGACATTGGAAGACCTTGAAAGTCGATCAAGGAGGAATAACATAATAATATATGGGATTCCTGAGAAAGAAGAGAGTGCTAACACAATTCAATTCCTCAATAAGTGGTTTCCATCAGCACTAAACATGCCTGAATCCTTCTCTGTTGGAATTGAGGGGACTCATCGGTCCCTGGCAAATCCAGCTTCATCTATAAGTTCATCTAACCCCAGGTCTATAATAGTTGGATTTCTTTCCTCGCAAGACAAGGACTTAGTGCTGAAATCAGCTTGGACTAATCCCCCTATCAAGATGGGTGAAAAAGTTATTCGTTTTGACAATGACTACACCTCTACAGTCATATCCAGAAAAGTCCTTGAAAAAAGTCAATATTAAAGCTCAAATTATTTTTCCTGCAAGAATAAAAATCACCTTTTCAGAAGGAGTAAAGATCTTTGATTCCCTACAAGAAGCAGTAGAATTTATCCAAAAGAAGAAAATACTGTTGGACATAGAAGAAATGGAAAGGTCATCCCAGAGTTTGAAGAGACAGGCAACAAAAATGGATGGTTTGTGAAGGAAGGAGCAAACAAAACTAAGAACTAAATTCCTTCTAATTTTAAATGCTTTGTTTTATGAATCATAATATATTTGATTCTGGAAAGTCTCTATGCTGTAAGGTAATGTGAATTATTTTTATTATTAACTTTTTATTTTCCTTTCTATATTTACTTCTTCTAATTACATATAGTACTAAGTATTTAAATAACATTCTCTCTCTTTCTATCTCTCTCTCTGCTTTCTGTAAACTCTAAAAGATTCAAGATCGGACTTTCCCGCCGAAGATGCTTTTTTCTTCACTAGAGACAACTTCTGTTGTGCATGAGCTTATTTAGATACTTTTTAACAAGTTTTTGAAGCTGCAGCAGCTTGAGGAAACAACAGTGATGACATCATTTCACCTTTTGAACTTGTTAAATGGATATACTTAGAATTCTTTTCTCTTGAAATTCTGTTATCCTTCACTAGATACTTTAAATGGTAAATACTTAGTTCTGATAAAACTGTTAACTCCTTTGAAAATGCCTATGTTCTCCTATAGATGCATACATTCTGCAGATTCAATAACACTATTAGTAACTAAATTATATCAAGTGAACTAGGAGCTGTATTAGAAAACTCATGCATATTAACATCAGACTTATATTATATAACTAAACCTTTAGTAACTAAACAGAGGGTTGTGAGGCCCCTCTTTTTTTCCTTTCTCGCTCTCACCCCCTTTCTGATGAAAGACGTCAACATAGATATTGTTAATACATGAGTAATATGTGATATAATTGCAAAATATAATAGTTATGTTGTAATAAGTGTTTGTATATATGTATATATATATATATATATATATATATATATATATATATATATATATATATATATATATATATATAGGTTCACTTCAGTTGATCGAGTTTCCAAAATCTCAAAACTCATATGGTGGAGACCATATGATCGAGTTTTCAGAGACTCAAGCATCTGAAGGGGGGGTTAAATAGAGTGTGTAACTGTTTTAGGTGAGGGATTCTATATGGGGGAAGCTTTCTGCACTCCTGCAACTTAAATATAGTAACTCAGAGATTGCGCTACACAGGGGAACACGGAAATCTCTCATTCCGCAGTGTCTGCTGAAGCGCAGAATGGGAGATTTCCCTTTATCCCACTGTAGCATGATCTCAAAGTTAGTATATTTAAATAGGGGGTGTGTGGGGGGTGCAGGGGGGCTTGCCCCCCCCTGCAAAAACATGTTTAAATGTGTTTTTTTATTTATTTTTTTCACTTCTGATGTTCGAGTTTCTGAAATCTCGAACATATGGTCTCGATCATATGAGTTTCGAGATTTCGGAAATTCGATCATCTGAAGTGAATCCATATAAATATATATATATATATATATATATATATATATATATATATATATATATATATATATATATATATATATATATATATATATATATATATATATATATATATATATATATATATATATATATATATATATATATATTCAACAGATCCTTACATGTTCTTAAACACCACTGTCTTTCTAGTTGCCTTCCCCTTATGTTAATTTGACCATATATCTCATTTCCTCTCTGTTTTTACTAGCTTGTGTGAGTATGCACAAAATTATCATTTTGTGAAATCACTCCCCTTCAACTTTTTAAATTTATTGGCCATCCTACTGTATTCCATAGTACCAGAAAACAAAAGTGACCACCCTCTTTCAATCTATCTTGCTGTTTTAAAAATAGTGACCCTCTACTAAAACTTAACTTTTTAGACAGGTAAAACTTACCTAATTTCACATCTAACTCCTCTAGTGCACACTGCAGTGCTTAGAATAAACCATTTTTTTCATCTTACCTTTAAGCATCCCTGTGACTAGCACTTGTTTTAAAACTTGCTGGAAAGCACTAGGAAGTCTTAAACTGATACAAGCACTCAACTCTCCGTGTTAATAAGGAGAAATTAATTGTAGGCACTAAACAGCCTATAATTGCAAAGTGCCTTGCTAAGGTAAGAGAAAAGAGCTCTTGTACTTTACAAAAAAATAGCACCAAACCAGGCATGTCCAAAGGTCAGCTTCTGGTGATTTCTCCTGTCCAACTGATGAATCTGGGCATACTGGGGCAATGCAGCAATTGCCTTATGTACACAGACAACTGTCTACTCCTACCACCCAACACTACAACCTGCGAGAGATGCATTTACATAGCCAAACTGGAAGCAAAGCTCTCTCCACCAAAGATTGTGCTAGACAGTCAAGAGGAGAAGGTTAACACCTGCACTACACCTCAAGCAACACACAGCCCTTCTAAACCCACATCACCAACAGCCACAAATAGAAACACTAAATCCACATATGTGGAGACCCTTAACAGTAACCTGTCCTAGCAACAAGGACCGCCAAAGCTGAAATGCAAACAAACACCAGTCACAACCAAAGTGTTACATAACTCACAACACCAGTGTGCCACCCAACAACAGCCCCTAAGGCAAGACAACGTACCCAACACTTTAGTCATAGATGACTCTATAGTCAGGCACTCTGATGTCCCACTCACCAGGCTGAACAAGGAGAAAATTACAGTCAGCTGCCTGTCAGGGTGCCAGGATCTGCCACATAATGCATGCACTCAAGACACTCCACAACAAGTACAAATATGTCTCTGTCATTGTCCATGTTGAAGTGAATGACTTGAGACGTACCTCCCTGGACTACATGAAAAGAGACATGGAAGAGCTCTCGGATAATGTGGCCCAGGCAGCTATGACCCTACCCCTGAGTAGCATCCTGCCTTCACCCAGAATGATACCACAGTATAAGGACAAAATTAATGACTTCAACAATTGGCTAAGCTTCTCGTATAATTCAAAGGGGATCCAGTATTTGTCTGCCTAGGACGACATGATCGACAGACCATGATGCTTTGCCAGAGATGGCCTGCACCTGTCACCCCTGGGATTCAGGTTACTAGCTAAGGTTCTTAACACCCCTATAGTACCTTCTTTAGGCAAAGTTCAAAGGACAAAACCACTACTGTAACAGGTATAAGCATGCAAAATCTGAAGGTAATGCTACTCAATGCTAGAAGTCTAAACCTCAAAATGCACTCTCTTGAGGCACTCCTAAAAATGAAGAACATTGATATCTGTGCAGTAAATGAGACCTGGTTCAAGGCTCACCCCTGCAATACTAGGCTACAACTCTTACCACACTTTTTGGCCACCAAACCAGGACCAAAACACTAAAGGTGGAGGAGTGTCCATATTCACCAAGGATATTCACAACACCAGGCTAGTTGCCCAACACAATGCATCTGAAATTCTCCAGGTGCAATTAACACTAGGTAAGACTACAATCCAAATTGTGGTTTGCTACAGAACCCCCACCATGCCCCAAGATTCTCACTACACCTTTCTAAACATACTGGAAAATATTAAGATACAACCAAACAGCCTAATATTGTGTGATTTCAACTACCCTGCCATTAACTGGGAAAACTACTCATGTATCAACATCTTTTCCCAACGGTTCTTGGAATTCATAAATTCCAACGCCCTGGATCAACTAATCCTTAGACCTACCAGGGGCTTCAATATCCTAGAGCAGGTCATTACCAACATGGGAAATCGATACTCCACACCTATGGTCACCCCCTCATTGGTCACGTCTGACCATAAGCTAATCACCCTTGACATCCACATCCCACCCCCACCAGTAAGGAAATCTCTGTAAAAAACTTCTCCAAAGCCAACTTCATGCTACTCAAGTCAGAAGTGACAAACCTCATGACACCCATGCAGACGGGAATGGAAAGTTCGACTGCTGAATCCTACACTAAGGCACTGTACGAGCACATTTATTTGTACATGAATCATGCCATCCTCAATAGAACCAAGACGCTCTCCTCCAAAAAAAGGAAGCCAATCTGGTGGGCCATAAACAAACTTTACAACAAAAGGAAGAAACTGTTGCAGAAAAGAGGAAAATACCAGGATGCAAAAAAGCTCCCTTACCAGCCTCAGTAAGAATCTGAGATCCCTCATAAAGTCCTCCAAAGCTAGATATGAAAATAAAATTGCCAAAGATTCCAAAGACAACTACAAGGCATTCTATAGCTATGTCAAGAATCTAAATGGCAATGCTCAGATCTGCTCTGAGCTAGAACAGAATGGCATTAAATATACTGATCCCAAGGATATTGCCAATATCCTGGCAGATCAATTCAGTGCAAACTTCACCCCCTCTCACCCCCTAAAGAGCCCATCTCAATACCGAAAGATTGCCAAATTCAAGTAGTAATGGCCACACAAGTAAAAAACGTACTCTCCAAATCTAAGAATACAACATCCATGGCACCAGATGATATCCCAGGCTGTGTACTACATGAACTACAAAATAAACTGGCACCTCACCTAAGTTTCATGTTTAATCATAGCCTCAGCTCAGGCTTCATGCCCACTGAGTGGCGCACAGTTATAGTTATCCAAATCCACAGGGGGGGGGGATCCGCCTTTGTCTCCCAGGAACTACCACCCCATCAGTCTGACAAGCCTGATCTGCAAGGCCATGGAACATATTATCATGGAACTTATAAACAAAGACATTGGCAACCTTCAAACACTGGACCCAATGCAATTTGGGTTCATGAAGGGCCGATCTTGTCTCATGAACCTGTTTGACTTCTTTGAATCAGTCTCCACAGCTGTGGACAAGGGTAAGGTGGTCCACACAGCCTATATGGACCTCGCCAAGGCCTTCAACACCAACTCCCACTCTGGAATCATAGATAAACTTACTAAGCTGGGCATTAGTCCCTACATCACTCAATGGATTGCCAACTGGCTTACTGACAGAACCCACACTGTAAAAGTAGCCGACTCCAAATCTAGCTCCAGACAAGTGACAAGTGGAGTACCTCAGGGTTCAGTCTTTGGACCGCTCTTGTTTGG
This sequence comes from Protopterus annectens, assembly GCF_019279795.1. NCBI lineage: Eukaryota > Metazoa > Chordata > Ceratodontiformes > Protopteridae > Protopterus > Protopterus annectens. Next base: position 1,878,484,294 of record NC_056725.1, on the reverse strand, counting down.
CATCTACTTCTCTGAAGTAAAGGCCAACACTAAGGGACTCTGGCTAACAAAGTTTGCAGATGACTGCAAACTGGGAGCCATTATTGAATCTCCAAATGATGTGGATATTCTACAAAAGGGCCTTACAGAAACAGATGATTGGTGCCAGAGCCATGGGCTCAAGCTCAATGCCAAGAAATGTATAGTTATCCACTTTGGGAAAAAAACATATACCCATGAATTACCACATAGGTGGCAGTACACTAAACACCAAAAGTGTGATAAGAGACTTAGGGACACAGATGGTCAGTGGTCTCACCTTTGATAACCACATCACCACAACAGTCAGGATATCCTTCTGTGTGGCACACCTTATCACTAAGGGCTTTTCATCCAGAAAAAAGGAGGTCATTGTCCCACTGTACTCATCCCTCATTAGACCCATTATAGAATACAATGCCCCGTTTGGTATGTACCTCTCAAGACATCTACAACAACTGGAAAGGCCGCAGAAATACCTCACTAAAAGAATCACAGGCCTAAAGCAGATGCCCTATGCTGGCTGTCTAAAAAAACTCCACCTATACTCTGTTACATATTGTCTTACTCAGAGGTGATCTCTGCTTAACATACAAGGCCATGTCAAACCCAGAGCTGTTGGACATGCTACACTTAAAGAAATCCCAATCCCTCAGAGATGCACACTCCAGGGATCTAAACCTTGTAATCACAATGAACAAAACATGCTGGAGGGATAGGTTCCTGACCCAGAGACTCCCCAGACTTTGAAATAGACTGCCCATGCATGTCAAGCAGAGTGCCTCTTTGGCCTTCTTCAAAAGGAACCTTGACGATTGGCTGGGAGATAGGAAATTCACCCCGGGGATCATGTCAGCACCCTGCTAGACAGGGGTCCAGGGAAGTAAATACTGTGGGATGAAATAGCCAGGGAATTGTTATGGCTAGGCTTGTATAGGCCCTAGGGCTGATAGCCTAGTACCAACCTATGAACCTAAAAATGTTAGATAGATGACTGATAAAATGGTTAAATCATCTTATGTTTCTTGAAAAGTCTTGGAAATATTGACAATCTTTTTAAGCTTCAGCTTCTAATGTTTATACATTGATCTGATTTCTGGCATATCTACATATTAGAGGTGCTATTATCATATGTGACATATTCATATAGCTTCAGATATATTGGACACTCTCATTCTAATATATATTTCATGGATTCAGATTTCTTTAGCTGCTTTCATAATGATTTTCTTTTTTTTTTGTTTTTATACTATATTTTAAGCAGACATAGAGAATGTGTGTCTTTTAGCATTGGAGAGTTGGTGGATGGATGGTTTAGTTAAGTTTTTAACTAAACCAGAAACTTTATGTTTCATGTATATGTTTGTAAATAGTTTGAGGTTTTTGAAAGTAATGCTTAATACACGTTATGCATCCATAATAAGTAAGTTTTCAGTAGATTTCAAGTCAACACGGAAGAAAGGTCTTTCAGTTAGTAATAACATACACATTATAGTGAATGCTTTATAAATGTTTATCATTAAATATTAATGGTTTGAACAATAATGTCAAAAGAGCTGGTTTGCTTAAATATATCAAAATGCGTAAAGCCCAGATCATCTTTTTACAGGAAACCCATCTATTAAAAAAAGATCTACAAAAATACTCATTCAATGGCTGTACCATTCAGGTTTTAAGACTAAGAGAAGGGGCACTCTTATTCTATGGAAAAATACTTATACTATGCCAAGAATTATAGATAGAATTTCAGATAAAGATGGGATGCTAAACATGGTTATTTTGGAAATCAGTAGGAAGTATTATGCTTTGATTAATACGTACTGGATACCAGGACTGAGTACTAAATATGTTGACAAATATCTGGACCTGATTACTTTAAATGCAAAAGGGGAAATTATAGCAACAGGTGATTTTAACTGCATATTATAAAGCAATGATACTTCTAAAAATGGTAAAATCAAACTAACATCTTAAGCAAAGAATTTAAATGACTTTACAAACCAGATGAACCTTAAAGATATACATAGTCTAAGAGAACATTATTCCTTAGTCTATACTCACTGTTTATATCAGTTTGGTACACAAACAAACATTGATAAGGTCTTTGTATCAAATAATATATGCTCTAAAATAAGCGACGTATCTATAATGACTTGTCCACTTTCAGACCATAATGCTATAAACTTTACATTAACTATGCATACAGATGATTTAAGATTTCTACAGAGAATTCCTGCATACATAACTAAGTTAAAAGATTTTAGGGAATGGATAATGAAAGAAATAGACATGTTTATGGAAACAAATAATAATGGTAAAGTGACTGATATTATACTATGGGACACTTTTAAAGTTTATATAAAGAGGAGAATAAAATCTTGGTACCTTAAAAAAAGGAGAGAGTGGGACAAATAAGTTTTACACTTACAAAAAAAATAGACAAGATAAAAATGGATGAAAAACCAAGTAATAAAGTGGCACATAATGAAATTACCAAGTTAAATCAAAATACTTAGAAGTTCTGAATCATAAAGTAGCCATAAACCTGGAAAAATTAACATTACAGTCATGCTGTAAATCCCAAGTATCTACATAAAATAGTGGTAAGATCCAAAAATATATACAAGATAAATCTTATTAATGAGATTAAATATAAAAGTGATGGTTCAGTTAAGAGTACATCTAACTTAATGGGCATATTAGAAGTGTTCAAAAACTACTATAAAGATTTAAATAATAACACATTACTTTTGATGACAGATAATGTAATAAATACTTTTATTCAAGAAAATATAACTACTAAGGTGTCAATGCAACAAAATAACATATTAAATAAACAAATAACACTAACAGAAGTGAAAGAGCAAATCTTCTTCTTTCGGCTTTTCCCAGTTAGGGGTCGCCACAGCGGATCCCCTGTCCACTCATGATTGGCAGTGGAGTTTTACAGTGTCGAGTTGCCAGCCCAGTGCCCAACCTTCCACAGAAGGCACACACGTGCAGACACTCATGCCTAGGGCCAATTTAGAGTGTCCAATCCACTGATCTACAATGCTGGTGCAGTGGAGTTCATGACATGGCAACTCCAAGGGTGGTAATGTGCATCAACATGCCAGTAAGAGCCATTACGTCTCACTAGTCTCATATGCAAAGCCATGGAAAGAATTATTCATTTATTTTATTTTACATTTGTTGACCGGGATAGTCCAACTGGGACAAAGCTTTTTTTCAGCGGAGGCCCGGGGAGAAAAGCTCCACAGCACAACTATAAATTATACATACATGTTGCATTAAATGTAAAAATAAATACTGTAAGGTTAGTAGCCTATAACTTAATGATAAAAGAGACAAGAAAATCATAAAAGTGGAACAGACAAAGCATAGTATATAATGAAATTCAATAAGTTGATCAGTTACTAAATAAAATCAACAGAAGTTATAAAATTATAGTGAAAGAGCAAATAAAAAATTTAAAAGATAATAAAGTTCCAGGACTGAATGGAAAAATTCCTGAACTATCTAACATTTTTCCTAAATATATAATAAAGAAAATGATGAGTGCCTTTACTATGGTTAAGCAAAAATGTATAACCCCCCCATCGTGGAAATACTCGCTTATCTCCCCCATACTAAAACAAGATAAGGTCCCCAAATCTTATGATTCTTACAGGCCAATTTCATTACTAAACACTGATTATAAAATTTTCATGACAATATTAGCTAATAGGATAAAGAATATATTACCTAATTTAATACATAATAAGGGTCCAATCTTCATAGAAAAGTGCAAGATAACATTATTAAATTACCATCATTAATAGGCATAGCATGCAAATATAAAAAACACTATTATCAGCCTAGACTTAGAAAAGGCTTTTGATTCTATTAGTTGGTCTTATCTACAAATAATTCTGATTAGTTTTGAATTCTCCTCAGATTTTGTCAACTTATTAATGAAAATTTATTGTGGGGCACAAGCTTATGTGAACATCAGATCTTGTCTATCATCACCACTAGAAATCCTCAAGGGAGCTAGACAAGGTTGTCCTTTGTCACCATTATTGTTTGCTCTTTCAATGGAACCTTTTGCTACAGATATCAGAAACAAGAAAAAATAAAAGGCTTTCAAATTAATAAGGACTATTGTCCTAAGATACAGTTATTTGCTGATGATATGTTGTTAATGTTGGGTGATACTGATGGTTCTTTGCATGATGTTATAAATACCTAAAGCAAATGTGAAATAATTTTAGGGCTTAAATTTAATCATAATAAATCCAAAACATTTCTAATTAACAAAAAAGATCAACAAAAACCTAAGAGAGAATAGCCTGTTTAATTGGGAGAATGATGTATTAGAATATTTGGGTGTCAGTATAAAGAGTACATGGAAAGAAGTCTGTTAAACTAAACTACAATCATTTAATAATCACCATTAGTGAACTAATCAAAAGATGGAATAAAATGTTCTTCACAATGGAGGATAGGCTCTCTTTAATTAAAATGATAAATTTACCTAAAATTTTGTTTTATATACAGTCATTGATACTACCCCTCCCAAAAACTTGTTTAAAAAAATTGGATTCTATGCTACTTAAATTTTTATGGCTCCCCTTAAAACATAGGATTGCATATAAATGGCACAATAGAGCTTGGAACAGTAATGGAATAGCATTCCCTACCTTAGATCTTTATTCCAAATCAGTTATAATTAATGTAATATTACATTGGATCACACCTACCTATATATCTGGCTAGAAAACAATACATGAGATTCATATAACTGATGTCAGAACTATCGAAAATCAGTTTATGGAACAATATGGAATAAGTAGAGTTCATTTGCTTTTATGTGAATTTTGTTTATTTAATAAGAAGTTTGATCATTTTTCTTATGGCATTAATCAGATATTTAATAGCTTTAAAAATATAATTGTTTGTAATTACAACATTAAACAATTTTTATTTCTTATATTCCCTATAGCATACTCCCCTGATTGCCTAGATTCTTTCAACATCAATGTGGTGCAAATATTAAAGGAAAATAACTTGATATTCTGGCATCCGTTTATTGAAAATAAGAGTATTAAACCACTGAATTCTATTTTATGTAATTTTAATAATAGTCAAGACAGTTGGTTGTTTATACACTCATTATGGCAATTTATAGAAAACAAAATGAGAGTATCAGTCAACCTAGAGACTGAATCTATACCTAGTTTGATTCAACTTTTTATTAGGTGTCTTGAAAAGACAGATAATCAAAAATTAAGTATCTCACCTATCTATAAGATAATAAGAGAAGACACTCTAAAGTTTGACTCAGATTTTTGGGATTACTATGTAAAGATTAATGGAGAACAAATATCTGATGAATCCAAAAAAGTACTGAATTCTGCATATGGTACCTCTTCTTCATTATATTGGAGATTGTATACATGGAAATTTATGAATAGGAGTTTCTATACTCCACATAAAATAAATATTATACTCAAAAACAGTGAAAGTAAATGTTGGAAACATGATGAATTACTAGAGGCCAACTGTGTTCACATGTTCATTGAATGTAGAAATGTTCAATACTGGAAAGACTTCAGATATTTTGTAAATGCTTTATGGTCTGATAACTGTCATATTTCTAACTCACTAATCCTATTCAATGTTCCTATACCTAATATAATACCTAAATCTCAGATTCAGTTAGTCTGGTCAATTCTTGCAATTGCCAGAAAAGTTATTACTTTGAACTGGAAAAGTAAACAAGATTTGATGTTTAAAGATTTTATTAATTTAACAAAAGTTGTTTGTAAAAATAATTGCAAACCATTTGTTATAGAACTCATAACATTACTCATAATGTCAAATGACCCAGAGACTCCCCATACTTTGGAATAGACTGCCCATGCATGTCAAGCAGAGCACCTCCTCGGCCCTCTTCAAAAGGAACCTTAACAATTGGATGGGAGATAGGAAATTCACCTCGGGGATCACGTCAGTTACCCTGCTAGACAGGGGTCCAGGGAAGTAAATATTGTGGGAAGAAATATTCGTGGAATTGTTATGGCTAGGCTTGTATAGGCCCTAGGGCTGATAGCATAGTACCAACCTATGAACATATAAAAAAATAGCATGGCTAAAATTGGGAAACCTTTTGAAGAAATACTTATAACATCTCATGGATAAAATGATTGTTTATCATGGATGATTATAAATATTATAAATAGTTTGTTATTGTTTTATTGTAGCTGTTATATCTACATTTGCGTATGTTTATAATGAAAACAAAATAAAAATGTTTTTGAAAACAAAAAAAGAAACTGCAATCCATATACCAATAGCAAGTTTAAAGGCAAATGTTCAATAAATATTATCATACTTGAAATATAAGAATAACTCATAAGATCTCTTTATATTGAACTTCCCAGTTTTTTTTATCTTCAATAATCCCCTGTGGCCAGTAGTATTGCAAAACATTTAGCATAGCTTATTAGACATATTTGTCTAGGCACTTAGAACATAAGTGGAATCTGGTACAAATATTTAGAATCCATTTTCAAGTCTATAACATTGCTGACCCTGAAAATGTTACATTCCATTTAAATAGAATTCTTTAGTCTATACAGACATCTTGTTCTTGAGATAACATAAAAACTGAAATGTCTTTTTTCCTTTGACAATATTTTTTCTCCAAGTTGGCTTCTCTGCTTTATCTGACCCAGTAGTCTCTTGACTCTTCTGCTCGACTAGTATCTGGTTGATCTTCTTCAGCAGTTGTCTTATTTTATCCATTGTTTTATCAAGACTCAGGAATATCAGCAGTTTCCCTTTCCAAAACCTTCAGAAGAGCCAGAAATGAAAATTTAAATTTCAGTCTCCTCTATTTCCACTCCCACATCATATGCACAAATCACATGCCATGTTTCAGTGTAACCCTGCTTCAGTATCACCTCAGAACAGCTATGTTCCACCAGTATGGACCTCCTTACCACCTACAACTTTCTCCCCAGGAGCAACAGCTTTCAAAGTATGCTTTCCTTTTTGTAAACAGGTAAAACATTTATCAAAACTGGGTCTTGGCTTTCCTAACTGATCCAAATCTAGCCTCGGCCTCTGGCAATGGTAAAAGTCTCACCTCTGCATTTCTCATGGAATCTCTTGCTAAGTTAGTCCACTGACATACCTTTCAGTCTCTAAGCATTAAAAATCATAGTAATTACCTTTATGAAAATCATAGTTGAGGCTTAGAAAGAGGAGTACTTTCCTTGTTTTCTGAGTAGAATGTCTTCTTTTAGTAGGCCCTAAATACTTAACATTAAGGACTTTTATAGGCTTAGTTCAATTTTTTTAATAATGTACATTCTCTTAAACAGTTCTGTCTTTATGAAGTTATTCATTATCTTGTTTTACATAACCCGAGGAACCCCTTTGTATACACCTTCCAGAACTCCTTACAAACTTAGATTCTTTTCCCCACCTTGTTCCATCTGTGTCACCGTCTCTCCTTCTTTAATCTCACATCTTGAATATTTATAATTTGGCAAATCCACCTGTTTTAACAGATCAGGCAATCACTCCCCATCATTAGGGACAACTGTTTGCATTCTCTTCACATGAACATCAGTTCTGTTCACAGTAGTGTTTTTTTTTGCTGTTTAACTTTGGGTCTAGGATTGGTAGGGCTGAAGAAGTGTATGAAGTGAGGGAATTTTAAGAGGGTGGTTTGCAAGTTTATGAGCAAAGGTAAGTTGGGTTAGGTATAGGAGTTGAGGAAGCTCAAACCAGTCTAGGTTTCTAAGGGAGACACAGTGGTGACTGCGGTGGGAGTCCCCGATGCAAATTTTGAAATTTTATTGTAGCAGGCTTCAAGTTTCTTTAAGTCTGATTGGCGAAGATTTGTGAGTATGGGTGATGCATAGAGTAGGGTTGAGATTAGTTGGGAAGTTGTGGTAGAGATTCTGGCTGGTTTGGTTAGGTATTGTTGGTTTCTATACAAGGCACACCATTTTTTGTGGACTTTTTTATTGTGAGTGATATGTGAGTGTCAATTTTGAGTTTGTTGTCAATCTATACACAGAGTAGCTTAGTGTAGGCTGTTGGTGAGATGGAAGTGTTGTCTTTGGCAAATATGTTGAAATGGGGGATGTTCAGGGTAGATTTTGAGGGTTGAAAGATGAGGAGTTTGGTCTTATTTGGGTTGAGGAGGAGTTGAGCATTTAATAGACAACTTTCAACAGAAGAGAAAGATGATTGAGTGATCTGTTGTAGTTCTGTTAGCATTGGAGCTGAGCAGATGAGAGTGGCGTCATCTGCATACTTTATGAGGGAGGCACGTTTGGTGGCAGTGTGCAGGTCACTGGTAAAAATGGAGAAAAGCAAGGGGCCAAAGATGGAGCCTTGGGGAACCCCGAGAGTAACAGGGAGGTGAGGGGATAGATTGTTGTGCCAGACAACTGACTGCTGGCGGTGGTGTAGATAGCTGTGGAACCAAATGATGGCAGGTATGGAAAAGGAGAGGTTGGAGAGTGCAGACAGTAGAAGATCATATGATACAATATCAAAAGCCTTTGATAGGTCAATAAATACAGCAGAGGAGAAAAAGCCATTGTTTTTATGTTGGAAAGTGGTGATAGTGAAGGAGAGCAAATCAGTTGTGGTGCTATGGTGTGGTCTGAAACTGTGCTGTGTAGGAGAGGAGATTATTGTCTAGGAGACAATTGGAGATCTGTGAGTTGATACATTTTTTGAGTATCTTGGAGAGAGGCGAGAGGATGGCAATGGGGCGGTAGTTGGAGATGTCTGTTGAGGGGCTGCCTTTGTGTAGGGGTATGATGTGGGATATTTTCCATAAGGTTGGCACATAAGACTCAGATATGCAGTGGTTGATTAATATGGAGATGGGATAAGCTAAAACATCAGCTGCTATTTTTAAGTATTCTGTGGGCAGGTTGTCAGCTGCTAGTCTTTTGGGTTTAAGTTTTGTCAGTAGTTTTTTTATGTTGGAGGTGGGTACTGTGGAAAGGAAGAAGGGAGGGAGGGGTGGAGTTGGTTTGAGTGTGGGGGGTGTTGATGTAGGGAAGTGTTTTTTAGTTAGGGATAGAACGGTCTCTGTAAAATGTTTGTTGAAAGAGTCAGCTATGCTACAGGTGGAGAGAGGGGTGGTTGGTGGGGGGGTGTTTACCTCCCCTGGGCAGAGAATAGAGTTAATTGTGGACCAGAATTGCTTTGGGTTGTTTTGGGAGGAGTTTAGGTATGTCTGATAGAAAAGGACTTTGTCTGCTTTTACTTGCTTTTTGACTTTTGTTATGTAGTTCAAGGAATAGTTGCCTATCTGAGGGGTTTTTGATTGTGTGCCATTGTTCCCATATTTTATCCCTGAATTTCATAAGGTCTTTGGTGTTTTTTTGTAGCCAGGGGGATTTTTTAGTTCGGATTTTGGTGCATTTTTGGGGGCATGGGAGTTAAGGATGTTGAGGAAAGTGCTGTTAAAGTAGTGGACTGCTTCATCTAGGTTGAGGTATTTTAGGGGTGACCAGTTTATTTTTTGTAGGGAGGTGGTGAAGGAGCTGGAGTTGAATTTAGCTTTCTAGCGAATGTGTCGGTGGACAATGGGTTTGCTGCCATTTATGTGGTGTTTTAGTAGGAAGGTTGGGGAGTGGTCACTTAGGGAGTCAGGTAAGGAGCCTGCCAGGTAAGAGTGAGGATCTTTGTTGACTAGGGCCCAATCAAGAATGGTGTGATTTTTGGGGTTTTTATTTATCCTGGTTGGGGATTGTATAAGCTGTGAGAAGCCATGGAGATCTAGGTGGAGTGCTGGGGGTTTACTATTGCGAGATAGCCAGTTGATGTTAAAGTCACCGAGTATGATGGTTTCTTCGGGTAGGGAGAGATTGGCCCAGTTTAATAGGTTTCAAGGGTATATTTTCTTCAAAGAAAGGAGCTGGAGTAACTAAACACATCCAGAAGAATAAAGCAGTACAAGTGACAGCTAAGAGATATAGTGTTAGAGATAGATCAGTAGTATACTAAGGGCAGGGAAAGTCCCATGTCTCTCTGTCTCCATCCCTCTATATCACCATATCAATATCTGCATCTGTATCTATATACATTCATGTGTGTGTGTGTGTGTGTGTGTGTGTGTGTGTGTGTGTGTGTGTGTGTGTGTGTGTATGTTTATATGTGTGTGTGTGTGTGTGTGTGTGTGTGTGTGTGTGTGTGTGTGTGTGTGTGTGTGTGTGTGTGTGTGTGTGTGTGTGTGTACACACACACATATATATATATATATCTATATATTACATATATATATATATATATATATATATATATATATATATATATATATATATACACACGGGACTACCTGACATGTTTGAAAACCCATATCATGGACTTTGAAATGACTGAGAAGAGATAAACAAAACTGCAGAAGAAAGAAAAAGTTAAAACAACAAACTTCACAAAACCAAAAGTCAGTTATTGACTTTTTGTAAGTAGTACCACTTTAAAAAAGAATGGCAATGTTGTACGTGCGCACTGTACTGGCCAGTTCTTTGGCAGAAATGGATATGCAATCAAGGAGCCTCAATCCTCACCACTAACACTAGTGAGGGGCATCCACATAGGGGGGATAACAAATACACACAGTAAAGTACAATTTCCCTGAAGAGCACACAGAGATCACAGTCAGTCTGGGGCTGGTTTCTCCCTTTCTCTCCAGATCCCCAGTAAGACTCCCCACTGGCACAGCTATAGGGTCCAGATCTCAGTCTAGTGGGCAAGCTAAAACCTCCAGCACCCTCTCTGTCCAACCAGTGCTTCATGTCCCTGCCCAAGTAACTGACACACACACACACACACACACACACACACACACACACACACACACACACACACACACACACACACACACACACACACACACTTTGAGATAAGAGTTATATAAAACCACACAGTCACACATGGGGAAGGCTGGCACAGATTTTCCAGCTGTGTCCCTTTTACCCAGGCTATACGGTAGAAATCACTGCCACCACCCACTAATATTTATCAGCTACCAAAATGCCCTTATAAAAGGGTGTCCAATTATACTGTGCAATATTATTATTGAAATGGTAAGTGTGACTAAACAGCAAGGCTATTGGAGTGGCTGTGTACAATATGACTAAATACATGCAATGTACTCTTACAGCTTGAATTATCTCTACACAAAACAGCCACAGTTGAACGGTTTAAAATATTTAATAATAACTAATAAAAACACAAGACAATACTTCTTACTACACAGTGCTGGTCAAGAGTTCAGAGTTAATAAATACTTAAAATAATACAGTAGAAAAGTTCTGACATCAACACAGAAAAACAGTCTAATCTTCCTGTTTCCTAGCTATTTCTAAGAGAAACACAGTTCTAAAATAAACTTACATAAAAAGCAAGACAGTGCTGGTGATGTTGGATGTTCCCAAGACAAAATGCTCAAATGCTGTCATTCTTTCTGTTCTTAAATTCATAACACTGTACCCAGATTCATTTCAGATTACATCATTTCTTTCTGGTTCATTAATAGCCCTTTTGATCTTGCAGCTAATCAGGAAGCCAGAGCAATAAAATAAATTATACATGTAAGTTCTAGCCATTAACTCTGGCCTCAAAACAAGAGGCAGAATTCCTTCACCCAGACATCTTGGCTCTGAGCTCTGAGATCTAAGACAGTCATAAAATGCTTGACTTAGCTTTCTTACAGCAGCGTGCACTGTTGTTACATTTTTTTCAGTTCAACATCCACTACAGTCTTTTTACATTTAAGAGAACAAGCCTGCAGCTTACATTAATATTTACAAATGACAGAATTATCTACAAAATTCTATCTAGCTAGGCTGGCAGCCTTCACCTATCATCACAATATATATATATATATATATATATATATATATATATATATATATATATACATATACACACACACACATATACACACACATACACACACACACACACACACACACACACACACACACACACACACACACACACACACACACACACACACACACATACACACATACCAGACATTGCCAGTACCTGGAGATTCTTGTATTTTTTCTTCAGCTATATAACAAAAGTTAACAGACTACTTTTAATCAAAAATGAAGGCCACACAAGAACTGAATGTTCTGACAATGGCATTTGATTCAATGCAATATCCCAGACTCTTAAAGGAGTTAACACAGTTCTGACCATCCTGCTCCTCACTTAAATGGATGCATAGTTGTCCAAATAAATGGTCTTTCAAAGCTGGATTTGGTAACTCCTCTTTTATCACATACAGAAGGCCAACCTAATTTACCTCAAGGTCATATCCTCTATAATCTGTTTTCATTACTTCCTTCAGCGCTATACTTCATGGTATCCATGTATTGTTCTCCATTAAAAATATGGTTATAAGTTCTTCCAACTCCTTGCATGCTAACACTATTTCCTTCTTCAAGGCTCTTTACTCAGGGTTCAGTTCCACATGCTGTCATTAAATGTCAAAAGATTAATTAGATTATTCTGAGACAGCCAAGTACCTTTCACCTATTATTCAAACTTGGCCATTAACCCACATTTACTTTTCACCTCAGATTGTTTCTGATAAACTTAAAGTATCTTGATCACCTGCAGTAAAATTCATTAACACCTGAGGCAAAAATCAATCATTGGAGAAGGTATTGTTATCCATGTCTATGAATGTGAATTTCTACTAGTGATTTTAGAGTCCTTTGACAAATGTAATCTGTTTCAGATCCTAATAAAGAAAATCTAGAGGTTTATGATTCATTCATCCTGCCTTAAACATCTATACCACCCTCACTAAATCAGGTGTTTATCCACTGCACAAAGAGTTAACATAGTAGTTCCTAATCTATGAATTTAGGTAATTCATGTTGACTCACCTATGGCAAATTTCCAATACGACAAATCCAAATCAGTGAAAACCTCTTTCATTAATAAGTAAACAAGCTTATACAGCCTCTATGTGGGAGAAGAACCCCCAACTCCTACATACTACCTTCACAATCACAAAACAGTGGGAAAGGGATACTCTGAATGATTACTGAAATTGTTTATTAGCAAGACTTGTAGACTGGCAATAACTGAGATTATCATCTGCCAGTTGACTGGCCCTGAAGTTATGGACCTTAGATGGTATCATAACACTTGTATCCCTTCTTAGTTTTAATACCTTCACTAGCGAGCTCTGTGGAATTGAGAGAAAAAAACCCTAACTACACCACAGGTATCATGAGTTTGGTTAGCAGTTCAGGTGTCTATAGGAACTGACTGGGGAGACTGGGAGTGAGTGGCCCATCCTAGGCATAAAAGGGGGGCTAGTTCTGACTTGCTGCATGGGTGAGAATTATGAGGAGCACTAGGTGTTCATGTAGTAGAATTCTGAGCCAGCTGAGCCCAGAGTGCCATAGTACAGTTAGACTACACAGACAAAGGGAAACTGGAATTCCAAGGCACTCTTCTCCCTTGGGAGGCACCAAGTGCAGGCTTGGATGAGCTGTCAAGGACAGATTGGGTGCTTCCAGAGGGAGAGGGTAAGCCACTCCCAGGACAAACAAGCTGGCTCATTCACTACCATCAAACTCTCACCTGGTAACTGAAGGCCATCTGGGGTTCCTGAGCTGGAATAAATGGCCTCTAGGGCTCTTATCTAGCCTAGGAATGCCCAGCTTCTATTCCACCAGGAAAAATAAGCCAGCTGGATGAAGGTAGAGGAGCTAATTGGGCAAGGTCCTAGTTGGGAGGACAAAATAATAAATTAAAAGTTTCACACACAACCTCCAGTCCTCAGATGCTACTCCATTCACCATAATGCCTCACAGCTACATAGGAACATACTAGGCAAGTGATTGCTGGGACCATAAGATGCCTAGCAATATCATACCACTCAGCTGTCCAAATTTTCACAGAATGCCCAGATTTTTGCCTCATATGTTTGTCTGTTTCTTATAAACCTTAAGATTTTCTGACAAATTACTGAGGATTGAAGTCATTAAACAATGAAATACATTTGAGTTTCAGACTTCATATCCATCAGAAAAATACATGCTATCATAACTCTTGTTATTCTACCAACTTTCAAAGTTTATAAGAGCGATATTTAAAACAGTTCCTGTTTTGGGCCTTTTGACAGGTATGAGTCATATACATCATTAAACCAACCTTTTCCAAGCACTTAATAGTGCTCAGCTCCCAAACTGTGCAGGGCTGTACATGATAACTGGTATAAATTTGCGGGGTCTATATTAGAACATCAAAGTTTCAAAACTTCGAATGTTCTAATATCGAACCCTATTCAGCAAAAGCTGAAAACATTGAACATACAGAATAGCAAATTTTTTCCTAGGGAAAAAATTTGCTGTTCCAAAACACATACACACAACACAAGCACACCAAACAAACAGCAATCCACACACATACACCTAAAATCTTACACCTAACCCTACACTAAACTATACACACACACCACTAACTAGCCACTTACCTTAACCCAAACCCTAACCCTAAGGTCCGTCACTATCACACACTCACCTCACCCGCGCCCTAACCCTAACTCACCTACCCCGCCCTAACCCTCACGTCCACACAATCGCACACATAACTAACCTGTACCCTAACTAACCTAACCCACACTCAATCGCACACTTACCTGAACCTGAACCGTAACTTTCCACCACAGTGCTGGAAATACTGAAGCAACAGAAACAGACAACTGAATTCTTTCCCTAGGAAAACATTTGGTTTTCTGTTGCTTCAATATTTTCAGCTTTCACCTAATAGAGTTCGATATTAGAACATTTGAAGATTTGAAACTTCGATGTTCTAATATAGACCCAAATTTGTGTCAACCCATCCGGTCATCAAAACTAGCCTTAAAGGTAGCCAAAATAGTACTTTATTTGACCTGTAGTGGTAACTTATACCATAGTCTAGGAATATGTTGAATTTGGTGTAGATTTAGGTCCTTAGTGCAGGTGTTTGTATAGCCACTGGTTTTAGAAAGACATTGGAGCTGAAATAGGACTGGGTTTTTCCTGGCTTGAAAAGCAAGACACAGGTCACCTCACAGCAGTCTGTAGGCTACTGAACATAAGGTGAGTCATGCTAATCTATTGGGGTAGCTGAAAAACTTAAGACTTTTTTTTCTTAGTTAGAAATCTATAGGGCCTTTCCAATTGAGTGATATGCCTGGATTCGTACATACAAAAGGGAGGCATTGTAAACAATGATGGGTCTGTTAAAAGAAGAGTACAGTGGTAGGATGACCTCTCTGGATCTTGAAAATACTTGCTTGGAAATTAACTGAGAAAGACAGAAGGATTTCCTGACTGTGGTAGAAACATGATGAATGAGAGAGAGAGAGAGAGAGAGAGATATCCAAAAAATACCTAAATCTCTTACTACTAGTCCATAGAAAGTTTTACTAAAGTATTTATGCAATTTATGTAACCCATGCAGGTATGACCCTAGCCCTGAGCAGCATCTTACCATCACCCAGAATAATACCACAGTTCGAGCAGAAAATGATTGATTTCAACAATTGGCTAAGTTTCTGGTATCATTCTAAGGGGATCCAATATCTGTCTTTCTCAGATGACATGAGTGACAGGCCTCAATGCTTTGCCAGAGATGGCCTGCATCAGTCACCCTGGGCTTCTGAATACTGGCCAAGGCTTTTGCCACCCCTATAGTGCCTTTTTTAGGCAGTATTCCAAAGACCAAATTATTATTGTAACAGCTACAAACAAATGCAATCTGAGGGTCATGCTGCTCAATGCTAGAAGTCTAAATCTCAAAATGCAGTCGCTCAAAGCACACCTTAAAATGGAGAACATCGACATTTGTGCTGTAACAGAGATCTGGTTCAAGGCAGCAGAAAGCACCCCTGCACTACCAGTCTATAATGCATTCCACACTTTTCAGCCCTAGAAGTTGGACCGAAGCTCCAAAGGTGGTGGTGTTCCCATATTCAAAAATGATGCACACACCTCCAGACTGGTAGCCCAATATAATGCATCACAGATACTTAAGGTGCTTACATTGGGTAAGACAGTGATTCAGGTCATAGCCTGCTATAGGTTCCCAACCATGTCCCAAGACTCACACTCCACATTCCTAAGCACCCTGGAGAATATTAGGGTTCAACCTAACACCCTCATACTGGGCAACATCAACTACCCCTCCATTAACTGGGAAAACTACTCATGTACCAGTACATTTGCCCAATGTTTCCTGGAACTCATTAATTCTAATTCCCTGGACCAGCACGTTCTTACCCCCACTGGAGGTAGCAACATCCTTGACCTGGTCATTACTATCATGGGCGACTGTTGCTCTACACTAATAGTCAACTTCTCCCTGGTTAGATCCGACCACAAGTAATCACCTTGGAAATCCACATCCCTCCCACCCCCACCCCCTGCAAAGGTAACCACCATGAAAAACCTCTCCAAAGCTAACTTTGAGCTCCTAAAAACAGAGGTGGCTAACTTCACAGCACCCATGCAAATGGAGAATAGTTGCATGACCACTGGATCATACACCAATGCACTGTATGAACACTTACATAAATGCATGGATCTCACCATACCCAATAGAACCGAGAGACTCTCTTCCAAAAAAAAGGAAGCCAATCTGGTGGTCCCCTGCCATAAACAAACTCTACAACAGAAGGAGGAAACTGAAGTGGAATAAGGTGAAGTCCCAAGACTAGAAAAACTCCCTTATCAGCCTCAACAAAAAGTTGAGATCCCTCATCAAATCCTCTAAAGCTAGCTATGAAAACAGAATTGCAGCAGATAGTAAAGATAACCACAAGGTCTTCTATAGTTATGTAAAGAATCTCCAAGGCAAAATCCAGATTTGCTCTGAGTTACTGCACAATGGGACCTCCTATACTGAGCCAACAGATATTGCCAATATACTGGCTGACAGATTCAGTGCCAACTTTACCACCCCCCCAAAGGACCAATCACAATATCAGTAGATTCCAGGCACCCATTATTATTGTTGCACAGGTTAAAACAGCACTGTCCAAGGCCAAGAATACAGCTTCTATGGGACCTTACAATATTCCTGACTGTTCTACATGAACTACAGAGTGAACTGGCACCTCACCTGTGTGCCTTGTTCAATCACAGCCTCACCTCAGGTTTTGTCCCTACTGAATGGCTCACTGCTACAGTCATCCCTCTCTACAAAGGAGGAGCGACTAAAGACCCTGGGAACTATCGCCCCATTAGCCTGACGAGTCTGACATGCAAAGCTATGGAACGTATAATCTGGACCTAATAAACAAGGATATAGTGACTCTCCAAACTCTGAATCCCACACAGTTTGGTTTTGTGAAGTGTAGATCATGCCTGCTCAACCTGGTCGACTTCTTTGAGTCAGTCACCAGAGCTGTGGATGAAGGCAAGTTGGTGCATACAGCCTACCTTGATCTGGCCAAGGCCTTTGATACCATTCCCCACTCAGGAATCATAGAAAGACTCACTAAGCTAGGCATCAACCCCTATATCACTAACTGGGCTGTAAACTGGCTCACAGATAGAACCCAAAGTGTGAAAGTAGCTGACTCCAAGTCAGATTGCTGACCAGTCACGAGTGAGAGTAGTCCCACAGGGTTCAGTCCTAGGTCCTCTCCTGCTTGGTATCTACTTCTCTGAAGTCCAGGCCAACACGAAGGGACTCTGGCTGACAAAGTTCACAGACGATAGCAAGTTGGGAGCTATTATTAGCTTCCCAAGTAATGCTGACATCCTACAGAAAGCCTCACTTGAGACCAACGACTGGTATCAGAACCATGGCCTTAAGCTTAATGCCAAAATATGTGTCATCATCCCCTTTGGGAAAAACCCAGTTCCCATGAATTACCACATCGATGGTAGTCCACTGAACACAGAAGGTGTTATAAGATATCTGAGAACACAGTTTGGCAACAACCACTGTTTTGACCACCACATTGCCACTGTGGTCAGAAAGTCCTTCTATGTGGCATATCTCATTACTAAGGGTTTTTCATCCAGGAAAAAAGAGGTCATTGTCTCCCTCTACGCTTCACTCATTAGGCCAATCATCGAGTACAATGCCCCATTTGGCATGTACCTCACTAAACACCTGCAACAACTGGAGAGGTCGCAGAAGTACCTCACTAAGAGGATCCTATGCCTTAAACAGTTGTCCTATATGGACAGACTAAAAAATCTCCCAATTATTCTCTGTCTCATATCACCTACTTAGAGACTTACAATCCATGTCTGACCCATCTCTGTTAGAAATGCTACGTCTAAAGAAATCCCAATCCCTCCTCACCACACGCTCCAGAGACCTCAACCTCATTACCACAATCAACAGAACATGCTGGAGGGACAGGTTCATAACCCAGAGACTGAGCATGCTATGGAATAGACTTCCCATACATGTCAAACGAAGCACCTCACTGTCTTTTCTAGAGAAATCTTGATGAGTGGATGGCAAATAGAAAATTCACTCCGAGGATCACTCCAGTGGCTCTACTCAACAGAGGCATTGGGAGCAAACATCAGGTGGCACAATGCCAGGGCAATCCTATGGGCTGGGCTTGTAAAGGCTCAAGGCCCATTAGCCTAGTAAACACCTATGAACCTATTTTTTGGGGGGAGTCTAAGGTATAGAACTCAGTTCCACTGAATATTTTGTGCCTGTCAACACTTAGTAAAATCTGAACTTGTCATGTACCACCTCACAAATGCTGTCTGTAATTTTCTGAGCAAGTAACCTACTTCTGTCTGATTAACTGTGAAATGCAGAATTCAGCCATGTTGGGACTGTTACTATGTTTTCTCCCAAAGTCAATTTAACTATCTTTCTGACTCATTGTGATAATGTATCAACACAGATCTGTCCTACTGAAGTACAACTTACCTTTTAAAGTATGATAATGTAACATAGCTCCCTATACAGACTATTTATATTGTTCACACAACATTTTAAGTAACAAGGTAATAGCTGAAAATCGGTTCCTAGGTGCACTCCAGTTACCATAAGTAAAATAAGTAGATAAAACAAAATGAGCACTTGACAACATGCCTGTCATATGTCCAGAATTTTGTAGAATGTCCAGATGTTTGCCTTATATTCTTGGTCTTTTTCTAATACAATCTGTGGTTTTCTGCATTTCTGTGGCAAATCAGTGAGGAATGAATTCAGTAAATGGTGTCAGAAAAAAATACATGCTAATACACATCCTGTTATTCTAGCAACTTTCTAAGTTTATGAAAGCAATATTTAAAATCTGTCCATATTTTGGGGTTTTGCTACCCCCCATAATATTTGGCATTGTCCAAATTTTTTTGAGCTAAGAGGTTGAGAGGTATACTTGACAGTTACTACAAAACAACTCTATTTTTAGGCAATGAACTGTGATTTTATCAAATAGACTATTTCAGAAATCAGACCCAAATTACCCAGAAGTGTTTTTCAGAAAAAGTAAACCAAAAGAAATTATAAAACACAAATATCACTATAACACACACAAGGAACTTCAAGAGACATACACTGACTTATTCTGTGAGATTATTATATATTTAACAAGATAAAGTGCATGCTTTAGAAAATAATGCAGTTAGAGCAGTCAACAGTACACAGGACTGAAGGTCTGGAAATTATATGCAGCAACAGATCAGAAACAGGAACAGAATTAAGAGAATAAAACAGGGTAGGGTATTAATGAGTTAAAACTGTGTAGATAAATATTCACATATAACTGCTTGCCCTTCATGGGTAAAAGAGTAGAATGTGTATTGATTATAAAATCCAGATGAATTTGTAAGAAAGTGTAGATCTGTATCAAGGGAGAGCAAACAAAGAATAAAACAAATACTAGACTGATCTAATACCTAAAAGAGGCACTTTTAAAATAAAATAAAAAGTATGACAGAGTCAAAGTCAGAGAATGAAAGTAAAGTCATGAGCAATTGATGTGCAAGCTTCAGAGAACAAGAATAAACTAGAAACAGAACTTCAATTCAGAAACATAAAGATAGACAGAAACAGAAACCAACATACCTGATGACTGAGTTATAAATGAAACCAAAGCCCTAGACAGAATGAGTTCAACCCACCACCTTCAAACAAACGTTGAAACATCATCTCAACTCTTCCTGGCTATGTAGCTGCTCTATAACATAACCTCCTTCTACTCCTTATATGATAACTAAACTCCTATGTTTTTTGCTACTGCTGACTGTTGATATTTTCTCCATAATTATTATTTTTATCACTTGTTGATACTGGTAGAATAATGCTGATTAATATATCTCTGTTTATACCTCTCTAATTAAATTCATCTGGCAACCAACAAAATTCCTGCTTTTATGTATGTATATATATATATATGTATGTATGTATATATATATATATGTATGTATGTATATATATATATATATGTATGTATGTATATATATATATATGTATGTATGTATATATATATATGTATGTATGTATATATATATATATGTATGTATATATATATATATATATGTATGTATATATATATATATATATGTATGTATATATATATATATGTATGTATGTATATATATTGCTGTAATCACTATCTGTAACACTGTCTTCTTTTTACCAATAAATGTTTAATATTTTCTGTATCTATGTTCTTGTCAGAGGTTTTCTCCCCAGGCCTCCACTGAAAATGGGCTCTTTTAGGACTAATGAACTTTCCTGGTAAACAAATGCAATAAATAAATAAATAAAATGTATCTATCTGCATAGCAAAAGTCCTTGACTGCCCAGCTGCCCTACACAATAGAAGTACTGCACCTTATTTAGATCCTAAGAAAATCATGTGGGTGATTTTTATATTATGTTCTTATCCTGCCAGACGTCCAGATGGTGCTTTTTTTTTCTTTGTAATTCTTGCTTTTGTTTATTATTACTGTCTGGAGCTCTTCTCCTGAAGCCTACACTGAATATTCACCACAACCCACTTGGGCAAGTTAGGTAGAAAAAGGTAAATAAAGTAGAATAAGTGCAATATAAAAGGCAACTCCAAAAAGAAACAAGTGAGACAACTTATTTACAGAACAGAGGGTAAACTTTTGCTAATCGACTATAGAGTTTCCAGACCTCTCACATGGGCAAAGACAGAAGAAGAAACTGTAAATGATAGTTTATTACAGAAGGTAAAGCATTTTTTCCAATAATACGTCTCATAGGAAGGATATGACTGCTCCATATACCCCAAATTTAAAAGCCATGAAGGCTGTAAGGATGACAATTAAATTCCAATGTCAGGAAAGTGCATTTTTAAGGACACAAAACTGATCATCCACATATCTTTACAAAAGACAGGCACAGTGACAGCCCAAAAGGGTAATCCGTATACTGTAGGACCAAACACTTGTAAAGGAGAAGATGTACTTTCCTAATATGGGCAGCATAAAATAATGTAACTGATTGGTATTTCAGATAAACAGCTAGAAACACCAATATACCTACTCAAGTATCAGATACCCCTTTGCCATATATTATCTATGAACCATTCAGCAGCAGTGTCTTTCTAGGAGTAAATGATGAATACTCAAGTGAAAAGAAAATGGTCAAACTAATTCCAAGAAAAGAGCTTACCTCTTTGTCAAAGAATATCTGCAGCGGTAGGCTTGGTATATTGTATTTATCCTGGTTTCTAACATGTACACCTGCTGGTTTGAACTGTATAAACAGGATCTCTGATTAATGGCATGTTTCCTTTTACTGATTCATATTGTCTGTGTTACTGAACTTCAAATGACATCATTTTTCAGCCTGTACTGGTGGCATAGAAGGATAAAGTCCTAATTACAGCCCAGACAACCTGAATTCAGAATATTCTTATCTACTGAAACAAATCCAGTTTTATCATCTTCTAGTTGCTCTGCCTATTCACAAGAGGACATCTCAAATGGATTCAAGACTTCCTCATGGTTTTCCTTCTAATCTCAACAATGATCATAGTTAAGGTCAGAACTCATCTACCCTACCTGAATATAGCCAAGCCTTCTGAGTCATTAAAGAGTAGTCCAAAACACAAGATAAACCAGTGATACCTGACCAATCCAAACAAGATACAAAACTAGATTCACTGGTAAGGAAATGGTGTCAGGACCCACAAAGTCACACCAAGGTTGGGTCAAAGAACACACTTCCTTTAATATTAACTTCAGGTTGAGCACTTTCATCTACATACAGTAGACTTCATCAGAACACCATGTCCTAATACATTACTGTTCAAATAGTAACAACCTTCCAGTCACATCCCAGCATCAATTAAACTCATTAATATTCAAAAATTCAACAATCAATTAACCATAAAAATGAACTTGATTAATAAAATTTAAAGTTAAAAACCTTTAAAATCACATAAGTAAAATTTCATATGATGGAATGCATAAATAGATGCACTAATACCATATACCATTATAAAAAGTAGGTGAAAATATATATAACAATACATAAAAATATATATGCAATTGTATACAAAAATAAATATCAATGGGAAACAGTAATAAAATATACAACTATATTATCTAACTAAACATATATTTCTATAATGCAAAAAATGGCTTTGTTATATGTAATATATAAATATTATATGATTAAAGGTTAAAAATTCTTATTTTATATATAAAGGAAATAACCAATTCAGGAACATAATAAGGGTTTGGTGGAAATACATTCATTTAATCCGGGGTGGGGGGTGGATGCATTCAATAAAATTTGCCATTTTACTTCCCTCTCCCCTAGCTTGGCTTTCACATTTAAACTTTTTTCAGTTTTTATGTAGGAAAAATGGATAGATGACTGAGGAACCGTATTTATGATCATTTGTATTGTATAAGAAAAAAGATACTAACAATGCTCTATACAGACATTTGGAAACTAGTAATGCTTTTGATACTTTTAAATTTGCCATATTAGAATGTGTTGGGATTAACCTCAGAGGGGGAAATGTGAAAGCCAAGCTGGGGGAGAGGGAAGTAAAATGGCAAATTTTATTGAATGCAGCCTCCTCCCCCCAGATTAAATGAATGTATTTCCACCAAGCCCTTATGTTCCTGAATTTGTTATTTCCTTTATATATAAAATAAGAATTTTTAACCTTTAAACATATAATATTTATATATTACATACAACAGAGCCATTTTTTGCAATATAGAAATATATGTTTGTTAATATAGTTGTATATTTTATTACTGTTTCCCATTGATATTTATTTTTGTATACAATTGCATATATATTTTTATGTATTGTTATATATATTTTCACCTACTTTTTATAATGGTATATGGTATTAGTGTTTCTATTTATACATTCCATCATATGAAATTTTACTTATGTGATTTTAAAGGTTTTTAACTTTAAATTTTATTAATCAAGTTCATTTGCATGGTTAATTGATTGCTGAATTTTTGAATATTAATGAGGTTAATTGATGCTGGGATGTGAGTGGAAGGTTGTTACTATTTAAACAGTAATGTATTAGGACATGGTGTTCTGATGACGTCTACTGTATGCAGATGAAAGAGCTCAACCTGAAGTTAATATTAAAGGAAGTGTGTTCTTTGACCCAGCCTTGGTGTGACTTTGTGGGACTTGACCCACCCGTTTCTTTACCAGTGAATCTAGTTTTGTATCTTGTTTCATTAAAGAGTAGCCGGAATCTTTATGGGACTATCCAAAAGTTGCTCTCTATTGCCTTGTCAAACTCCCCCCATAGCTGGCCATCCGATTTAGTGACTGGCACAGCTGTTGCATTCCTGGCTTGTTAATAACATTCCTGGAATATTGATGCTAGTTGTATATGGAAGATGTATTTCTTTAAATTGACAGCTTCCCATAGGGCTGGTACACCTATAACACCTGCCTGCAGGTCCTGTGGGTACTGTCATGACGAGCATTGACTGTCTTTTAGCCAAAGCTCCATGCTGCTGCCTGAAGTTTTGAAAAGGGTCCATATGGCATCCTTAACCCTAACTTCCCCAGATACGTAGGAGAAGCTGTTCTTGAGGTGGAAATTGAACTCATCCCAAATAGAGGCATTAGCTAAGCATTCCTGGGACACCCTCAATACATGTTTGGGTTCTCCCAATACATGTGTTATCCTAGCCATGTGACACAACTCATCTCCAAATGGTGGTCATTCTGCTGATCCAAGTGACTAGAAGTCTCAGGTCTGATAACATGGCTACAGTATCTCTCACTGACTTTGGACCAAGGTGTTCTGGCACCAGGTCCACTTATACTTGTGTCTGAAGGTGGTGTTTCTAATGCACAATTAATGACTAGCACAGACACCCAAAAACAGTCACTGCTCTGGATGAAATCAGTGAAGTCATTCCTCCCATTATGTGGCATAAGTGGGAATTTGTTCACAACCATCATCTTCCAGATTCCTTCTCAAATGTGGGCAGAAGGTTTGATGCATCTTTGAATCCTGGAACCAAGGTACTGTGTGATTCCTTAGAGAAACTGCTCTTTAAGGAAACTTCTGTGTTTCTTAATTTACATAGTTTAAATAAATATGTGGAGCTTGATATGAACCCCCCCCCCGTGGTCTAAGGGCATCTAAGGATTCTGCAACCCCCTTTGATATGAGCGATGAAATAGATGCTGCCTTTCATAAAAGGTGGGTGTGTGCAGCACACAAGTGCACTTTAGAATGGGTTGCTACATTGATTGAACGTGATAAGGTGAAACAACAAAAACTGCAAACAGAAATTAGCTCCACATGTACTAATTTGGTGTCTAAAACTAATACAGAATTTCTTGATAAAATCTTAAAAGATGTCAATGTTAAATTACAGAATTAGGAGAAGGAGATTATGGATAGAAAATTGAATAACATGACTCATGACACCTGCGATTATGATAATGGTACTCCCTTTCTGTCCAGGACTCACTGGAAGAAAGTTTTACGGCGTGTTTCATTCAAACAGGGGAACAACTATGTAGAACAGTCCTCGTTCTCCTCTGCACATGCTTCTACTAGTTTTATTTTTTCTGGGGAAGAGGACATTCATGCTGGGAATTAAAATGATTTTCCGCTGCTTCCTGAACTGCAGAATGGGGCTCAGTATCAACAGAATTTTTGGAACAGTACAAGTACTCAATATGGTGGGCCACAGAGTAAGAAACGCCAGAGAGAGGGACAATTTAATGGACATTGGCAACAACAACCCCAGCAGTTTCCACAACGGAAAAGGTGTAAATGGTAATTGCCAGTCATACATTGTTAATTTGGCTGGTTATGTTCTTGATGACTGTGAAAAGGCCATTTTAGAATGTGGACTTAAATTCATTCCTACTGTTATGCCATGTCTTCATGAGTTAAAATGTGACATTTTTAGATTTATTAGGAAACTACAGCTTAAATTATTGTTTAATGGTAAGATGGTTTCTTTAGGCCATGATTCAGATGATACTGATTCTGATTCAGATATGGATAGCTTTTATTCTTGTGCATCAGATGAAACACCTAATGCTTATTATGTATTTGATACTAGTATGATCACTGCAAAAAGTAAGTTTGTTCCTAATTTTAATAATGAGAAAGTGTTACAATTATATAAGATGTTAAATTTTGCAGTGGAACAGGAAATGTATGATTTTTTGGGGAATGTTAATAACATCATATATAACTTAACAAAGGCTGAATGGTTTGCTTTGGTAGCTCTTAGTAATAACAGGAACCTTATTTTTAAGCCCTTTGATAAGGGTAACAAACTTGTCATTATGGAGGTAGCCCAATATTTGGATATGTGCTATAGACACCTAAATGATGACAGTATTTATTTGAATGTTTCTTTTTCTGTGTACAGGTCAGCCATTAGTGAATAGATCTGATTGGAAATAGTGTCATATTGGGGTACATCTCCTCTGATGATGCTAAAAAGAAATTTGGTGTGGCTGGGGCTGATATTGCATGTTTTTATTGCTTGCCCAAAATACACAAAAGTTTGTCTAATCCACCTGGACGCCCCATAGTTACTGGGACTAAATACTTTGTTCATAATATTGGATGCTTATTACATCAGTTGTTACTACCGAAGGTAATGTTGCTACCTGCATATATTAAAGATGTTTTTGATTTTATGAAGAAAATTAATAATGTGGAAATTAATAGGAACATGTACTTTGTTACTATGGATGTGCAAAGTTTATATATGAATATTGCTCACACGTTTGGTATTGAAGCTGTCAGGTTTCTTATGGGTGAATCTCCTGCCACAGAATACATTTTGGAACTGTTAACATTCTGCTTAGAAAAACAATTTTTTTTAATTTAATGGGGAAATTTATCAACAAAAACAAGGTACTGCCATGGGTGCAGCATTTGCCCCTGCATATGCCAACCTGAGCATGGGGTTGTTTGAACTAGAATTTATATATAGACTGTCATTTTATATACAACATGTTAAATTCTATGCTCGGTTTATTGATGATCTAATTTTTTTGTGTGAGGGGGAGAAGAGAATGTAGATGAATTTATTGAGCATATACAGTCCAATAGATTTAATATGTCATTTGATAGCATACAGAGGGGCAAAAAAGTCTCCCTTCTGGATGCCGAATTGGATATTTCTGGGCCTAGAGGGTTACATACTAAAGTACATAGAAAATATGATGGAATTAATCAATATTTAAAAGCCTCCAGCTGTCATCCCCAACACACTATTGAAGCCCTTCCCTATGGGGAAATGGTGCGGATTAGTAGTTTATGTAATTACCCTATAGAACGTCAGGAAGAGATGTTGAGAACAAGCTTGATGTTTGAATCTAGGGGCTACAGTTGCTTGGTGATTGATAGAGCAATTACTAAAATAAAAAAGAAGGAGAGAGGTAGTTACCCCAGGTGCAATAAAGTTAGTAATATAGGTGATGGGAGTCAGACTGACATTTATTTTGTATCTACTTACAGTTGCTTTAGTGAGATCCTAACAGGTTTGGCGAAATACTATTGGCAGTACATGCAATGTAGTGGAGAATCTCAGTTATGGTTAATTGAGAAATTTAAATTTTCATTTAGGGTGGGGAAAAGTTTGAAAAACTTTTTAGTGAAAGGTAAATTTATTATGCCTGTTGTAAATGTACATAACTTGAGATCTAATTTTGGTACCCATGTATGTAATAGATGCAAGGCTTGTAAACATATTGTGAATAGTTTTGGGAATATTGAGGGACATAGATTTGCAGTGAAACGTTCTTTCAAATGTGATACCACTGGAATAATCTATGCCCTTAAATGCCCATGTAATAAATTTTATATTGGTCAATCTCAAATTGCTTTTAAAGTAAGATTACTTGAGCATATAAGAGATATAGAAAATTTCAAAGAAACTAGTTCTGTGGCAGTTCATTTTCACCAAGCACATCAGGGTTCATCTGTGGGCTTACAAGGTACTATTTTAGAAAAAGTGGAAAGTAATAACTATGTGTTTACTGACACTTATTTTAAGGATAAACTTTTATATAAAGAAGCCATCTATATTGTTAAATTTGATACTCTTATACCTAATGGTATGAATTCTGAACTTAATTGGAGAGTTCTCCTTTATTTATGCTTGTGATTTTCTTTAATTGAATGTATTGAATAATCGATTGTGCTATTTATATGGAGTGTTTTTTGGTTGTGTTTTCTCTTTTGAAGGCATTTCAGCCGAGACGTCAGAGAGTGACGAGAGTGAATAAAATATATCTGGAGCATATTGGGTCACTGGTCTTTTGATTGTTTTTCCACTTATATTTGTGTCTGAAGGTGGTGTTTCTCATGGACAACTAATGACTAACACAGACACACAAATACAGTCACTGCTCTGGTTGAAATCAGTGAAGCCATTCCTCCCAGTCACTCCCATCCAGATGTCTCCAACTTTCCTAACACGAGCACTAAATTTTCCCAGCAAAACTGCAGAATATAAAGTGTCATGCAATTGTACATTCCACCCAACACCTCTAAAAGGTTAACATTCTCTAGATATTTGTTAGATTGACATGCACATGTGACAAGCAGAGTGCCCCCTTACTTATTGACACAATCTGCAACTGAATGACACTTAGCCAGAGGTCTATGAATATGCTGACACCCACCCTGAGCTCCTCCTGAGTGCCATCTCCAGAGTAGGAGAGACAAAACCCCTTGCTTGAGAAGTCTGATTTTAGAGCCAATTCTTTGTGTAACAGTGAGACCAATTATACCTAACTCTTTTTAACTTTCCAGACAAGCTCCTGTTCCTTCCATTGACAAGGTATAGTCCATCTTAATCCATCCTGTTCCTGATTCTGATTGCAAGACAACCCTGACGCACACTCTCTACCTTGTGGGCATATATCTGAACCTCTTAGTGCAAGATTCTGGCCAGAGACAAAAATAAAGGTCTAAAAATAGGAACGGATTTTATAAATTGCTATTTTCAACTTAGAAATTTGCTAGAACAATAGGTGTTTGCATTAACATGCATTTTTCTGAGGGATATAAAGTCTGAAACTCCAATGTGTGTTATTATTTTGTGACACCAGTCCTTGATTTGTCAGAAAACCACTAATTTTATGAGAAATGACCAAAAATATGAAGCAAAAAATCTGAATATTCTATGAAAATCTGGACAATTAAGAGGTATGGATTGTCACATTACATTGCTCAGACAACTGCCAGGTGCTGCTTGAAGAACTCAACCCCCTAGCTCTGGCTGTAGCAGTGGGTGCTGGTGTCCTTCTTCCAGGTGACCATATCTCCAATATTATGTATACTGTTTGATTACATCATTTGTTCAGGTGAACAGGTCTCCAGTATTATGGGTACTCTGAGATTACATTATTTATTTTCTTCTCCATGCAGATTTCCAACAGATTGAATTACAGTGAAGCCAGATCATCATCATCACCTTTTCACATTTTCTACATGGGGTCGGGGTATCATGTTAACTATCTCCATTTCCCTCAGTTCAGTGCCACACTCCTGCCATTTTCAACACTCATGCCTGACTGTCGCAGATCTTCTTTCACACAATCCATCCACCTCTCTGCTGGATGTCCTCATTTCCTCTTACCTACTTACTGTCTGCCCCAAATCTTCTTCACCAAATTGTCTTCTGCTTTGTTGCACATGTATCTGAACCACCATAATCTGTTATCTTTGGTCTTTTCTGCAATTGGAGCTACTTTGGCTTCTGCTCTTAT
The DNA here is from genome assembly GCF_019279795.1 of Protopterus annectens. Classification (NCBI taxonomy): domain Eukaryota; kingdom Metazoa; phylum Chordata; order Ceratodontiformes; family Protopteridae; genus Protopterus; species Protopterus annectens. The sequence goes on along the minus strand of NC_056725.1, from coordinate 1,878,455,017 downwards.
GTCCTTATTTCTTCATCTGTCCCACAGTGTGCATCCCACCACCCTTCTCAGGAACTTCATTTCCATCACCTCTAGCTTCTTCATCTGTTCTGCCTTTACTGCCCAGGTTTCTGTACCATACAGTAGTGCTGGTCAAATCACTGTCTTGTGCACCTTAATTTTCAGCTTCTTTGGCATTCTTCTGTCATAGACTGCACCTGAGACTCTATGCCAGTTGGCTGCAGCCCCTCTGAATCTAGCTTTGACCTCTTCATTCAGACTTTCCTTCTCCTCAACAACCCCTCCCAGATACTTGAAGCTATTTACCTGTTCCACTGTCTTCTCTTCTATTGCAATTCTCAGCTTCTTCTGATTTCCCCAGTTTGCTGCCATTACCACTGTCTTATCTGTGCTTAGTTTCATCTCATGTGCCTTCAGTTTTGCATTCAATTCCCCTATCCTTTGCTGAAGTTTTTGCTCAGAGTCTGCCTGTAATGCCACATTGTCTGCATACAGTAACTCTGTTGATTTGTCCCCTCCAACTTGTTTGCTAATGTAGTCCATCACCAGTATGAACAGCAGTGGGCTGAGAGCTAAACCCTGTTGTACACCCACTCCCACTGGGAACCCCTCTGTGATGCCAAACACTGTTTGTACTTGAGATATTGCATCCTTATACATAGCCTGTACGAATTCTACAAATTTTTCTGGGACTTTGAACCACCGCAGTACTGCCCAAATCAGCTTTCTTGGGACCTTGTCATAGGTTTTCTCCAAGTCTAGGAATGCCCAGTAGGACTCTTTCCTCATCTCTAGCTTCTTCTAAATGATATGTCTGACTGCAAACAGTTGTGCTACATCCTGATCTGAATCCAAACTGCTTATCTCTCATCTTACATTCCACTACTTTGCAAATCTCTTCATCAATCACCCTCTCCAGAACTTTCATGCATTGTGATAGGGGTTTAATGCCTCTGTACTGCCCACAGTTGTGAATGTCCCCTTTGTTCTTGTACACTGGCATGAGTATGCTTATTCTCCAGTCATCAGGAATATGCCTTTCTCTCTGCACTGCTATGAATACCCTCATGAGCCGTTTCTCCCCTATCTTACCCAGCATCTTTATCATATCTGCTGTGACCTCATCTGAGCCTGCTGCTTTCCCTGACTTCATTTTCTTTAGTGCTGTTCTTACTTCTTCTAGGGTGGGATCCTCTTCTTCACTCATCATAGGCTGTTTCTGGGGCAGCACAGCTTCTGTGGGTTTTTCTTCATTCAGAAGCTGCTGGAAATACTCCTTCCATCTGCATTTGATGTCCTGTGGACTGGTGAGCAGGTTGTTGCTGGCATCCCTTATGAAGGGTGTTTGACTATCTTCTTTATCTTTCTGCCTTTGCCTTGCAACCTGGTATAGTTTCTTTATACCACCTACTGAGTCACTTTCCAGAAGCTGGTAAAGTGCCTCCGATGCCCTATTCTTTGCTGTTACAACTCCTTTCTTAGCTTCTTTGTTAACCAACCAGTATTCCTTCCTATCCTGGTTGGTCTTTTCTATCTCCCATTTTTTCCTACACTCTTTCTTTCTTTTGATGACTTCCTGGACTTCTGCATTCCACCACCAGCTTTCCTTATGCACCTTATTTCCATACCTGGCTCGGCCACATATCTGTACTGTAGTCCTAACACATGCTGTTTTGAGGTGCTGCCATTCTTCTTCATCTCTACCAATTCCCTCCTCTTCTTGGGGTACTGTAGCCCTGAGTAATTCCTTGAACTGTTGCACTTTCTCTCCACTCAACTTCTAGGTCTTCAGCCCGATCTCTGTTGACCTTAGAGCCTTCTCTGACAACTGCTTGCAGCAGATTGGGCAACCAGTGGTTATTGCTGTGGGTCAACTGTTTCACTGAGGATGAGTTTGCAATCATGGATTCTACCCCAGTGCCTTTTTCTTACTAGGAGGAAGTCTACCTGAGTTGCAAGTTGGCTAATCTTGAAGCCGGATCATAATGTCTTATACAATGATTACTGTGCGTTGATATTTTATTGCCTAGTCATTCAATTCCCACACACCTCATGTTGGCAATACCTCCTTACATCACACTTGGTACTGCCAGCACACACCTTCAACAAATTCTGAGTTTCAAAATATTCTACTATTATTCTACAGTATCCACAATGTTTAGGTTTAGAAATGCTTGCACTGCTACTGTATGGGATTGAGACAGTGACTGTAAAAGAGAGAAAAAAGTGACTATTTAAAGTATTTTAACTTGAATGCAGTGATAAAAAGATCACTTATGATATGGCACATCTAAATTAGTTTAATTCGGATAGCTAGGCAACCATCTTCTTTTAAGAGAAAGGTGAATGTGGTTCTGCCTGGAAAAATCACATCAGTAGCTGTCCAACACATTTTTATTAAGTTTTGTGGCCTAGTGAAACAGTTAGTAAATGTACTAGGATTGGAATGATCAGCCAGACACAGATTATACTGTCTACAGAATTACTAGATATACTGTAAGCACATTACAAAGGACAAATTTGATAAATAAGCTACTTTTGCTATGAAGGTCAAATGGGTTCACTTTGAATTATATTGCAACTTTGTGAGTGATTCATTATAGCAGATGCAAGACTGGACAGCCTTAAGCAGGTTTTACATTTAGAACAAGTAGTTGCTATTATTCAGTGAGATGGAATAATGAGAATTAAGATTCCTTTCCCTGCCATGAGTTTAATTATGCTGCATGTTTTTTTTCAATTCTTTCAAACAGGATCAATGGTGGTGTGATTTGGGGATCTTGGTGGTTGAATTGGATTAATTTCCTAAGATAGAAGGTTCATAGGTTCATAGGTTCATACTAGGCTATCTGTCCTAGGGCATTTGCAAGCCTATCCAGAGTGTGTTTGGCTTTCACCACCCATTTTAAAATGAATTTTGCTATGCCCTTTTTCGAGGTTAGTATACTGGGCATCTGTCTAACAGTGACACAGAAGTGATACCCAGAGTAAATCTACAATCTCCCATCCACTCATCAAGATTCCCCTTGAAGAGAGTCAATGAGGGACTCTGCCTAACCTGGACTGGGATTTTATTCCAGAGTGAAGGGAGCCTCTGGGTTATGAATCTGTCCCTCCAGCATGTCCTATTTATTTCAGTGCTGAGGTTCAAGTCTCTCGAGTGCTTATCTCAATGGGATTTGGATTTTCTGAGGTGCAGCATGTCCATTAATTCCGGGTTGGACATGGCTTTATACGTCAGGCACAGATTGCCTCTGAGCAGGCGTTATGCCATTGAGTAGAGCTGGAGTTTCTTTAACCGGGCAGCATATGGCATCTGTTTGAGCCCTTTGATCCTCTTGGTGAGGTACTTTTGGGGTCTTTCCAGTTGCTGCAGGTGTCTGGTAAGGTACATCCCAAAAGGGGCATTGTACTCAATTATGGGCCTGATGAGGGATGAATAAAGAGGCACGATGACCTCCCCTGATCTAGATGTGAATCTCTTCATGATTATGTGGGCTATATAAAATGATTTTCTAACCACTTTGGCCACGTGGTTGTTGAATGAGAGATTGCTATCAACTTGGGTCCCCAGGTCCCTAATTACTTCTCCCATACTTAATGGATTACCATCTATGTGGTAATTTGTGGGCACTTTGTTTTTGCCAAAGGGGATGACTATACACTTTTTGGCATTTAGCTTGAGGCCATGGCTCTGGCACCAGTTGTCTGTTTCTATGAGGCCCTTTTATAGGATGCTTGTGTCAGTTGGAGAGTCAATTATGGCGCCCAGTTTGCAGTCATCTGCGAACTTGGTCAGCCACAGTCCTTCCGTGTTGGCCTGTACCTCCAAGAAATATATACCGAACAAGAGAGGTCCCAGGACTGAGCCTTGTGGGACGCCACTTGTAACTGGTTTGGAGTGTGACATGGCTCCAGCAATTCTAACCATGTGGGTTCTGTCCTTGAGCCAGTTTGCAACCCATCTAGTGACATAGGGGTTTATATTTAAGCTGGTGAGCTTATCTATAATGCCCGAGTGAAGTACTGTATTGAAGGCTTTTGCGAGGTCCAGGTATGCTGTGTGGACCACCTTCCCCTCGTCAATGGCCTTGGTGACTGTTTCAAAGAAATCGACCAGGTTTAAGAGGCAGGATCTCCCCTTAACAAAACCGAACTGGGTAGGATCCAGTGTCTGTAGGTCACCAATATCTTTATTTATGAGGTCCATGATGATCTTTTCCATAGCTTTGCAGACCAAGCTAGTCAGGCTTATGGGGCGATAGTTTCCAGGATCCGTTGAGGCACCACCTTTGTGGAGAGGGACCACTGTTGCTGTACGCCACTCTTTGGGTACATATCCTGTAGTAAGGCTGAGATTGAACAGTAGTTTTATGTTTGGTTTAGTTCTTCTTGGAGTTCATGTAAGACGCAGCCAAGCTCTTTTGTGGCAACAGCACATTCATTTACATTTTTTTTTACAAATTTTACCACTTGATAGTGTTCCTTGTTAGTCAGTGTGACAGAAAGAGGCTGCCCTGTAGTTGATTGACCGTTGCTTTGAATGGCGCCTTCCATTTATTCACTCATTCCACCTGTGGCATGGGCTCAGATTAGGGTTGGGAGTAGGGCTGAGACATACTGTTCATATCACTGTTACCCCCTCCCCCCCTCTTTTTTACATCAATACGAAGTATGATGATTGATGACTACATCTCGTTGGGTGATTTGAATGCTATTGCTCCTGCCCATCCCCCATATGACCAGGCCCATTAATACTGTATGTATTACAGAAGAGGATTTAGCACCTGATAGGGGAGTGGGGGGGTCCTCTATTTTAGGCAGAGAAATGGTATTTGAGGAGGAGAGTAGCAGTTCTGGGAGAAAATCTTTTTATAAACCTCCTACAGAAGAAGTTCATGACAAGGGACCTGAGTATAGCATCCTGCTTACACTATGTGAGATTTAGGGGAAGGCAAGTTACCATTATACTTGGGTAGATTTAGATATGGTTTACCCTCATACAAATAAGCTAGCTTTGCATCACTGTGGTCCCTTTTAAAGATAATGTATTTGCTTATACCACAGTAATTTGGGAGACTGAGATACCCTGGCCTTGTGCTCCTCCTTCATGTTTATTTTCTACCTGGTCCTTTTGTAATATTAACAACAATGCACGACTTTTTTTTTCCATTTTTAAAACTGCCAGAGATATTTTTTCTGATTAAGTATCTTACATTGAACACATCTTTACATCATTATATTACATCTATTAAAATCATATTTATTATAATTACTGCAATATCTTTTTTCACTAGGAACTCACTTTACTCACCATTTGTTATCAGGTAGGTACATTGATCCATCATCCCTTTTCAGGCATTACCTTGGCATCTGACACTGAAACAGAACCGCAAAGAGTCAAAAGATACTGCAAAGAAATTTACAGTATAGCACTTGCAGTTATCATCTCAACAGTGTACACCAACAAAACTTATAATACAAAATCAAGGAATTATATGCAAGGAAGATTGATTTCTCTCAGACTAAATGGACAAATTTGCACTCATAAGCACCAATTATTTAATAGGTCTATACAACGAAGTAGGACAGAAACTATATTTCATAGCTAGGCTTAATAAAAAAAGTCACTCGTTTGATTATTCATTGTACCTGCCTCCTATCATTTATTCTGTTAATGGAGGCCCTATCTCTAACTACCAAACCCAGACATATAGACACCATTGTCACAAGTGAGAAAACACAACCCCCACCCATACTTGTTGTGATGATAGATAGTATGGGACTTTGTGTTGATAGGTTCATAGGTTGGTACTAGGCTATCAGCCCTGGGGCCTATACAGGCCTAGCCATAACAATTCCCTGGCTATTTCTTCCCACACTATTTACTTCCCTGGACCCCTGTCTAGCAGGGTGACTGACGTGATCCCTGTGGTGAATTTCCTTTCTCCCATCCAATTGTCAAGGTTCCTTTTGAAGAGGGCCAAAGAGGCACTCTGCTTGACATGTATGGGCAATCTATTCCAGAGTCTGGTGAGTCTCTGGGTCAGGAACCTATCCCTCCAGCATGTTTTGTTTATTGTGATAACAAGGTTTAGATCCCTGGAGCGTGTGGTGCTGAGGGATTGGGATTTCTTTAAGTGGAGCATGTCCAACAGCTCTGAGTTTGACGTGGCCTTGTATGTTAAGCAGAGAACGCCTCTGATTAGACGATATGCAACAGAGTATAGCTGGAGGTTTTTAAGGCGGTCAGCATAGGGCATCTGCTTTAGGCCTGTGATTCTTTTAGTGAGGCATTTCTGTGGCCTTTCCAGTTGTTGCAGATGTCTTGAGAGGTACATACCAAACAGGGCGTTGTATTCTGTAATGGGTCTAATGAAGGATGAGTAAAGTGGGACAATGACCTCCTTTTTTTCTGGATGAAAAGCCCTTAGTGATGAGGTGTGCCACATAGAAGAATTTCCTGACTGTTGTGGTGATGTGGTTATCGAAGGTGAGACCACTGTCCACCTGTGTCCCTAACTGTCTTATCACACTTTCAGTGTTTAGTGTACTGCCACCTATATGGTAATTCATGGGTACATGTTTTTTCCCAAAGGGGATAACTATACATTTCTTGGCATTGAGCTTGAGCCCATGGCTCTGGCACCAAGCATCTGTTTCTGTAAGGTCCTTTTGTAGAGTATCCACATAATTTGGGGATTCATTAATGGCTCCCAGTTTGCAGTCATCTGCGAACTTTGTTAGCCAGAGTCCCTTAGTGTTGGCCTGTACTTCAGAGACGCAGATGCCAAACAAGAGCGGTCCCCGGACTGAACCCTGAGGAACTCCACTTGTCACTTGTCTGGAGCTGGATTTGGATTTGACTATTTTTATAGTGTGAGTTCTATCAGTAAGCCAGTTAGCAACCCATTGGGTGACGTAGGAATTAATGCCTAGCTTAGTAAGTTTATCTATGATTCCAGAGTGGGGGATGGTGTCAAAGGCCTTGGCAAGGTCTAGCTAGGCTGTGTGGACCACCTAACCCTTGTCCATGGCTCTGAAGACTGATTCAAAGAAGTCAATCAGGTTCAGGGGACAAGATCGGCCCTTCACAAACCCAAACTGGGTGGGGTCCAGTGTTTGAAGGTTGCCAGTGTCTTTGTTTATAAGTTCCATGATAATACGCTCCATGGCCTTGCAGATAAGGCTCATCAAACTGATGGGACTGTAGTTTCCGGGATCCAAGGTAGATCCCCCTTGTGGAGTGGGATAACTGTAGCTCTGCGCCACTCAGTAAACATGAAACCGGAGGTGAGACTATCCTTGGGATCAGTATATTTAATACCATTGTGTTTTAGCTCAGAGCAGATCTGAGCATTGCCATTTAGATTCTTGACATAGTTATAGAATGCCTTGTGGTTGTCTTTGGAATCTTTGGCAATTTTATTTTCTTAACTAGCTTTGGAGGATTTTATGAAGGATCTCAGTTTCTTACTGAGGCTGGTAAGGGAGTTTTTTGCATCCTGGGATTTTCCTCTTTTCTGCAACAGTTTCTTCCTTGATCCACCAAAAGCTTGAAACTCTGTTGTTTGATTGACCAAATGTCAACATATAACCCCTGGGATTTACTTAGGATTTAGTGGCTAGTTTGACATGGGAGGGTTGTCTGTATATACACTTGGAATCTTGGAGCCTTCACAATAACACATACTTTTTGAGACTAGAGCAGCATTGTTTTGCTGGGATACTCCGGTTATTAACAGGATTTAAACCAAGCATACATTGTCTGTTTCAATGATCAAAGATATCTAACTGGCCAAACGTGCTAACTATATCTGTTTAATAAAACAGACTCCAGTACAAAGTGAGAAGTCACCAATCCAGTAGTTATAACCTGTAGCAGAGTGTACAAAAGTAAAATAGTCATTACGTAATTCCTGATTTCAGTTTAGGTTGTAAATAATGAATTTGTGTATTTAACTGTTTGTTTAATGAGCAATGTTAAATCAAACATAGGATTAAGATGGAATAGAATAGCAGACTGTGATATTGTGATCTGCATGCTTAACAATGGTAAATTATTGGTAATTTAATCTAAGGACTGATTACCTGACATGAAGCTGTTTTATGAATATTGTATAAACATATAATTATAAAATGATTGTATCTGCAATCAGAGATGAAAAAACAAGTGCACTATGTATAGGGATTGCACAGTGGGTTACACTGAAAACAAGATTTTAATAAACTATTTACATTGCTCAAAAACAAAGTGGTCACCCTTTCAATTAAGGTGACTTATTGTGTAAAAATGTGTTTCGCATTTTGTCTTGAACCACGCTTTTCATTGAACTATGCTTTCCATTTTTCATCACAAGTTTATTTTTTGCTGGTACATGATGGTTAAGGAAAGATCCTTTGTTAGGATTCTGGAGTTTGTTTTATACACACAGGCACACACAGATTCACACAGACATGCACACACACCCCACACCCACACAGCCGCACTCGCACACATGCATATGCACACATGGAGACACATGCACACTCACATGCATGAAATGCATCACACGCACACACACACACACACACACACACACACACACACACACACACACACACACACACACACACACACACACACAGATGCACACATATATGCGTATACATACACACATATACACACACATTAACACCAACATTCACACACACATACACACACACACACACACACACACACACACACACACACACACACACACACACACACACTCGTACCACACACAAACATGCAAATACACACACAAATAGAAGCACACACACACACACACACACACACACACACACACACACACACACACACACACACACACACAGCTCATATACCACTTGCTACCTTGTGCTGTGAAAGGAAACATGCTCCACAAATGACGCACTTGAGCATGAATCATAATGTCTTAGCAATCAGAATTTGTAAATCACACCAGTATATCTGACACTTCTTTTTTTTAACATCTTTATTAAATTATCACTTGTGACATAAGCAAATTTACATTTATATAAAAGTAATCAAACTGTATTAACAAGTTCATGTTTATAAACATTAAACTTTACATATATTCCTATATATCATATAACATAAGTAACATTAAATAAATTATTCAATTCCTGCTTTTTATTAAACAAGAAACATCTTTATTAAACCATCACTTACCACATAGGCAATCATACATTTATATAATTAAAAACAAACCACACCAACACAATCTTACTTGCAAGCATTTTATATTTTAATTCTGCCAAACTGAAATCTAAGCCATGCACAGCACAGAAGGTTAATTACAGATTATATGGAAACAATAGTCACTATGTAAAATTAAAACTAACTGGAGTGAGGTTTCAGTGGAAAAACTGCAGATGGAATGTGAAACATTCTGAGAGAGAAATTCTTTGACTGCAGAAAATAAAAAAAAATGTTTAACATCAGGATCTAGGGATACAAGGTCAGGGGCATATATTTCAACAAGAATAAGATATATTATTAAGGTGACAGACAAAAAATATAAGCAATGGAAGAGAGGTTGAACTACGACAATGAAAACTGAAGTAAACAAGCTGGACAAACAGGTTAAGCATTGTGTGAGACAAGATCAAGAAAAATTTGAAGAAAATTTATATAAAGATGTTGAGCATAATAGGAAAACTTTTTATAGATATATAAGAAGTGGAAGGAGTAAAGACATACAGACTGATTAACTGTGTAAAGATTCTAAAATGTATTCTCAGAAACAACAGATTATAGATATATTTACAAAACCTTACGCAAAACAGTTTGGCTGCACAAAAGGGGTGATACGTTGTCCTAGTGACATCCAGGTAACCCCAGATACTAGAATCAAATTAGATTACATTGAAAAAGAACTATGCAAACTGGATCCAAACAAAGCACAAGAAGAAGACGGAATTAGTAATAATGACCTGAGAACACTTCAGCAAGAACTTACAGTACCATTCGATCAATTATTCACTAGGTCATATAAATAAGGGTAGATTCTTCAAGATTGGAGGCATGCACTTATTAAACCTGTCTTTAAGGGAAAGGGGAGTAGGAAAGACACAGAGTAATGTAGATCTTTAAGTCTACTTTCATGTTGTGGAGAAATAATGGAGAACATAATATTGGATAAGTTATTGTCAGAATTGGATAGGTTGGGACTTGAAACCATATATCAGCATTCATATGTTGAAAATAGATCTATTATGAACTGTAACATGATATTCTATAACAATATAATAACAGCTATGAATGAAAAAGTGTGCTATGATGTCATTTGTATAGATTTAACTTCAGCATTTGACAGAGTCATGCACAAAACACTGATCAATAAATTAGAAGAACTGGGTATTGATGTACTGTTGAAAAGTTGGATAGCTGCATGATTTACAGATAGGATATGGCAAGTATCAGACAGCAACTGGACAGGTAAAAGCCTTGGTTACAGTCAAGGTTCCCACAGGGATCTGTCCTAGGCCCTTACTTGTTTAGATTGTATCTTTCAGGCCTAACTTTTTCATCTGAGGTGTTTTACAGTCCATATACAGATTACCTGAAATTGGGTAAACTGATTACATGTGTTACAAATAAGGCATGTCTGCAAAATAACTTGACTAAATTGACTGTTTGGTCACAGGAGAATACTATGCTGTTAAATACATCAAAAACTAAGCATATGAGATTTGAGAGGCGTGAATATTTAATACAGCACACAATGATTGAAACTGTAGATTGATTTAAGGACATGGGTATATGGGTAGATCTAGCTTTGAGTTTTTCTAATCATATCAACCAATTGGTTAATGATAGTTATATAGGTTGTATAAAATGATTTATAAAGTCTAGGAAATCAAAAGTGATGAAGTCGTTGTTTGTTAGTTATATTATTAGACCCAAACTTGAGAATGGGATAACAATAGGGAAACCTTATAAGAAAACAAGCATGAGTAAACTGGAAAGAGTACAGTGGAAATATAACAAAGGCATCCATGGATGTGAAAATTTAAGTTATTATGAAAGACTAAAATATCTAAACTTGTACAGTGTCTCCTACAGATATCTAAGAGGAGATCTTATTCAGGTATATAGGGCATTTAGAGACAACTATCTCTGGGAATGTTTGGGGTTATCAAAAAGTACTAGAGATTCATCAGACAACATATGTAGAAGATTCTATAGGAATGCAAATTGCTCATTCTGCAGTCAGATAAATAATTATTGAATGTCAGAAAAGAGTGCAATTCTATCTTCATATTATATTCTTAGAATCTCTCAAAACAGTACACAGGACTATCTAGCTTCAATTCCCTGTATCAGATATTCGCAAAACAGAATTATGTTTGACAGTGCATGAATGTAATGGTTTAAAGAGGGATAGCAAACTATTTTAAAATTATCTTAGTATGTTCAATAAATATGAAGATGAGATCTTCTGTTTTAAACACTTCTTCTCAGATTATATTGCTTGCCCATATTTGAGTTAAAGTAGTGAGAGGTAAGAAAATGTTTAGGTTATGCTCAAAGAACAATTACATTTGTATTACCTCCTTCCTCATGGTTGGTTATAAAATTTTTAAAGCTCTTCTCACACACTCTGCATGATCCCAAACCACCTAATTTTATGCACAGATTCTATACATTCACTTATCATCACAGTCTTTATTTTTGTTAACGAATTGTTATTTTATATGTTTATTGGGCTCACAGTAAGACGTTGTCCTGTTCGATTCTCAGCTAAAGTGTCTTCTGTGTGGAGACATGCACGAATGGGCGTACCTTCGTTGAAGGTTGTGCGTCAGGTACTACCAATCATTAGCAGATCGGAGTTCCGCTGTGGCGACCCCTAACCGGGAGAAGCCGAAAGATACAACAACAAAATTGGGCTACCTGGTACAGCTGTACAGCATGAGTCCCGCACTGAAAATACACATATTCATTACTTCTGCCTGACATTATTAAGACTAAATAAGGGTACCTATTTCTAGTCCACATTAAGATTATTTACATTTTTCTTTATTTCTGGACTACTACATTTCCTCAAATGAGGAAACTGTTGTTGTACTCTATAAAGTTTCACATGAATGTCACTTGTTATGTCCTTCTTGGTGAGTGTTTTGTTTTCTATTCCTTTCCACCCTCCAATATTAAAAGGAGTAAATCCTGTTCCTTTCTTTGGAATATTCATTGCCAGTTGATATTCTATGACTTTAAATGCATTCTTCCCCAAATATCCAAGCTGTATCAAATATAGGCAAGAGAAATATTTCTGTTTCCATGAGTGCAATGTGTTGTCTCTCAAGCCATCTTCTAATCGCACCATTGTCATGCCATCACTCTGCTACATCTGACACAATATTATCAGTGCTGTACATGCCAAGTAAGCAGCATGGACAAATACTTGTTTAATTAATTTAGGGTATGTATTTCATTAGTACAATAGTTGTACTAAAGAGCATGCTGAACTAATTTGATGTATACTTAGTGGCTATCCGTACAATGTATTTTTATGTCTACAAATGTTGTACACTGTTTGTTAATGTACAAAAATACATGAATATCATTTTCACACTTGTTAAACTATGTTTTACTTCATAAATTGTTAGCCAGATGTGCCCATCATCCACAAGTATTCATTTTTTAGGGTCAACCCAACAGGCATGTGTGCCTGAGGTGTGAATATATTTAAAGCAAAGATGGCAGTACCATATACTTCAAGCAGGAGACTTATCATTCACTTATATATCAAATAAGTGATATTTATATACATATGTGCAATATATGTTATGTAAATGGGGAAGAAATAAAGGATTTCCTTGTGTTTGGTTGAGATAAACAACAAGTTGCATGTTATAAGTTTCTCAAGACTGAAAACATAACTCAAAAACAAAAAAAAACACACATACAAAATTATTTTCCACAGGGGCAAGTCCCCTTGCACACCCCACATGTAGGGTTTGCTCCTACATCTCCCTAAATTATATATGCCAACTCTGCGGTCACACTACAATGGGGTAAAATGAGAGTCTGCCACAAGCTTGCACAATCTAACTGTAGTAAAACAAAACACAATTTAAAAAAAAACTCAGTGAAAAGCTACTTGGGTGAACATGTCTCAAATAAGTGCAGCTATATTGAAATAAAGTACATTATATTATATTTTATACAAACTTTAAACAAACTTAGATATCAAAGAAGTAGTAGCCCAAGTGCTATTCATCTTCCATATAACAACAAAATGAGTGTGGGTCCACTGGCACTGACATTTCAGAATTTTAAGTTTCAAAGAAAGAAAATAATTTGTGCACGTTATTTGTTTAAACATTTATAATCTGGAAATGAAGACAAATCATATAGGTTCATAGGTTGGTACTAGGCTATCAGCCCTAGGGCCTATACAAGCCTAGCCATAACAATTCCCTGGATATTTCTTCCCACAATATTTACTTCCCTGGACCCTTGTCTAGCAGGGTGACTGACATGATCCCCAGGGTGAATTTCCTATCTCCCATCCAATCATCAAGGTTCCTTTTGAAAAGGGCCAAGGAGGTGCTCTGCTTGACATGTATAGGTAGTCTATTCCAGAGTATAGGGAGTCTCTGGGTCAGGAACCTATCCCTCCAGCATGTTTTGTTCATTGTGATGACAAGGTTTAGATCCCTGGAGCGTGTGGCTCTTAGGGATTGGGATTTCTTTAAGTGGAGCATGTCCAGTAGCTCAGGGTTTGACATGGCCTTGTATGTTAAGCATAGATCATCTCTGAGTAGACGATATGCCACAGAGTATAGCTGGAGTTTTTTTAGATGGTCAGCATATGGCATCTGCTTTAGGCCTGTGATTCTTTTAGTGAGGTATTTCTGCAGCCTTTCCAGCTGATGCAGATGTCTTGTGAGGTACATACCAAATGGGACGTTATACTCTATAATGGGTCTAATGAGGGATGAGTACAGTGGGACAATGACCTCCTTTTTTCTGGATGACAATCCCTTAGTGATGGGGTGTGCCACATAGAAGGATTTCCTGACTGTTGTGGTGATGTGGTTATCGAAGGTGAGACCACTGTCCACCTATGTCCCTAAGTCTCTCATCACACTTTCAGTGTTTAGTGTACTGCCACCTATGTGGTAATTCATGGGTACATTTCTTGGCATTAAGCTTGAGCCCATGGCTCTGGCACCAAGCATCTGTTTCTGTAAGGCCCTTTGTAGAATATCCACATAATTTGGGGATTCAATAATGGCTCCCAGTTTGCAGTCATCTGCAAACTTTGTTAGCCAGAGTTCCTTAGTGTTGGCCTGTACTTCAGAGAAGTAGATGCCAAACAAGAGCAGTCCAAGGACTGAACCCTGAGGTTCTCCACTTGTCACTTGTCTAGAGATGGATTTGGAGTCGGCTACTTTTACAGTCTGGGTTCTGTCAACAAGCCAGTTGGTAACCCATCGAATGACATAGGGATTTATGCCCAGCTCAGTAAGTTTATCTATGATTCCAGAGTGGGGGATGGTATCAAAGGCCTTGGCGAGGTCCAGATAGGCTGTGTGGACAGCCTTACCCTCATCCACAGGTCAGGAGACTGATTTGAAGAAGTCAATCAGGTTCAGGAGACAAGATCGGCCCTTCACAAACCTAAACTGGGTGGGGTCCAGTGTTTGAAGGTTGCCAATGTCTTTGTTTATAAGTTCCATGCCCTTGCAGATCAGGCTCATCAGACTGATGGGACAGTAGTTCCAGGGATTCAAGGTGGATCCCCCCCCTTGTGGAGTGGGATAACTGTAGCTGTGCGCCACTCAGTGGGCATGAAGCCTGAGGTGAGGCTATGATATGATTAAACATGGCACTTAGGTGAGGTGCCAGTTCATTTTGTAGTTCATGTAATATGCAGCCGGGATGTCATCTGGTCCCATGGATGTTGTATTCTTAGCTTTGGAGAGTGCGGTTTCTACCTGTGTGGCCATGATTGCCAGAATGTGGCAATCTTTTTGTATTGAGATGGGGCCTTTAAGGGGTGAGGGAGGCTGAAGTTGGCACTAAATCGATCTGCCAGGATATTGGCAATATCCTTGGGATCAGTATATTTAATGCCATTCTGTTGTAGCTCAGAGCAGATCTGTGCATTGATATTTAGATTCTTGACATAACTATAGAATGCCTTGCGGTTGTCTTTGGAATCTTTGGCAATTTTATTTTTGTAACTAGCTTTTGAGGATTTTATGGGGGATCTCAGCTTCTTACTGAGGCTGATAAGGGAGTTTCTTGCATCCTGGGATTTTCCTCTTTTCTGCAACAGTTTCTTCATTCTGTTGTATAGTTTGTTTATGGCAAGGGACCAACAGATTGGCTTCCTTTTTTGGAGGAGAGCATCTTGGTTCTATTTGGTATGGCACGATTCATGCACGATTGGATGTGCTCGTACAGTACCTTAGTGTAGGATTCAGCAGTCGAACTTTCAAATCCCGTTTGCATGGGTGCCATGAAGTTTGTCACTTCTGACTTGAGTAGCATGAAGTTGGCTTTGGAGAAGTTTTTTTATGGAGGTTTCCTTACTGGGGGGTGGGGGTGGGGGTGGGATGTGGATGCCAAGGGTGATTTGCTTATGGTCAGACTTGACCAATGAGGGGGTGACCACTGGTGTGGAGCATCTATCTCCCATGTTGGTAATGACCAGGTCTAGGATATTGGAGCCCCTGGTGGGACAATGGATTAGTTGATCAAGGGCATTGGAATTTATGAATTCCAAGAACCGTTGGGAAAAGGTGTTGGTACCCGAGTAGTTTTCCCATTTAATGGCAGGGTAGTTGAAATCACCCAGTATTAGGGTGTTTGGTTGTATCTTAATATTTTCCAGTATGTTTAGAAAGGTGTAGTGAGAATCTTGAGGCATGGTGGGGGATCTATAGCAAGCTACAATTTGGATTGCAGTCTTACCTAGTGTTAGTTGCACCTGGAGAATTTCAGATGCATTGTGTTGGGCAACTAGCCTGGAGGTGTGAATATCCTTGGTGAATATGGACACTCCTCCACCTTTAGTGTTTTGGTCTTGGTTTGGTGGCCGAAAAGTGTGGTAAGAGTTGTAGCCTGGTATGGCAGGGGTGTTCTCTGGAGCCTTGAAGCAGGTCTCAGTTACTGCACAGATATCGATATTCTCCATTTTTAGGAGTGCCTCGAGAGAGTGCATTGAGTAGCATTACCTTCAGATTTTTCATGCTTGTATCTGTTACGGTGGTGATTTTGTCCTTTGAACCTTGCCTAAAAAAGGCACTATAGGGTTGGCAAGAGCTTTAGCCAGTAACCTGCATCCCAGGGGTGACAGGCGCAGACCATCTCTGGCAAAGTATTGTGGTTTATCAATCATGTCTTCCCAGGCAGACAGATACTGGATCCCCTTTGAATGACACCAGAAGCTTAGCCAATTGTTGAAGTCAATCATTTTGTCCTTATACTGTGGTATCATTCTGGGTGAAGGCAGGATGCTACTCAGGGCTAGGGTCATACCTGCCTGGGCTACATGATCCAAGAGCTCTTGCATGTCTCTTTTCATGTAGTCCAGGGAGGTACGTCTCAAGTCATTCACTCCAACATAGACAATGACAGAGTCGTATTTGTACTTGTGGAGTGACTTGAGTGCATGTGTTATGTGGTGGATCCTGGCACCCGACAGGCAGCTGACTGTAATTTTCTCCTTGTTCAGCCTGATGAGTGGGACATCAGTGTGCCTGCCTATAGAGTCACCTATGACTAAAGTGTTGGGTACATTGTCTTGCCTTAGGGGCTGTTGTTGGGTGACACACTGGTGTTGTGAGCTATGTGTCACTTTGGTTGTGACTGGTGTTTGTTTGCGTTTCAGCTTTGGAAGTCCTTGTTGCTTGGGCAGGTTAATGTTAAGGGCCTCTGCATATGTGGGTTTAGTGTTGCTATGTGTGGGTGTTGATGGTGTAGGTTTTGAAGGGGTATGTGTTGCTTGAGGTGTAGTGCAGGTGTTAACCTTCTCCTCTTGACTGTCTAGCACAATATTGGTTGGAGAGAGTTTTGCTTCAAGTTTGGCTATGTAAGTGCATCTCTTGCAGGTTGTAGGGTTGTCTGTGTACATGAGGCAGTTGCTGCATTGCCCCAGTATGCCCAGATCATCAGGTGGACAGGAGAAATTACCAAAAGCTGACCCTTGGGCATGCCT